>NC_143423.1:14707500-14997500 GCF_059467195.1 Physcomitrium patens | reverse complement strand
ATATATATATATGTTATTCAAGAAAATAATTCAAAATTCAATATATTTTTTAAATATATATATATATATATATATATATATATATATATATGTATATGTTATTCAAGAAAATATTTCAAAAATTCAATATATTTTTTAAATATAATATATATGTTATTCAAGAAAATAATTCAAAAATTCAATATATTTTTAAATATATATATATATATATATATATTATTCAAGAAAATAATTCAAAAATTCAATATATTTTTTAAATATATATATATATATATATATATATATATTATACAAGAAAATAATTCAAAAATTCAATATATTTTTTAAATATATATATATATATATATATATATATATATATATATATATATATATATATATATGTTATTCAAGAAAATAATTCAAAAATTCAATATATTTTTAAAATATATATATATATGTTATTCAAGAAAATAATTCAAAAATTCAATATAATTTTTAAATATATATATATTATTCAAGAAAATAATTCAAAAATTCAATATATTCTTTAAATATATATATATATATATATATATATGTTATTCAAGATAATAATTCAAAAATTCAATATATTTTCAAAATATATATATATATATATGTTATTCAAGAAAATAATTCAAAAATTTAATATATTTTTTAAATATATATATATATATATATATATATATTATTCAAGAAAATAATTCAAAAATTCAATATATTTTTTAAATATATATATATATATATATATATATATATATATATATATATATATATATATATATATATATATATGTATATATTTAAAAAATATATTAAATTTTTGAATTATTTTCTTGAATAACATATATATATATTTTAAAAATATATTGAATTTTTGAATTATTTTCTCGAATAACATATATATATATATATAAATATTTAAAAAATATATTGAATTTTTGAATTATTTTCTTGAATAACATATATATATATATATATTTAAAAAATATATTGAATTTTTTTCAATTATTTTCTTGAATAATATATATATATATATATATATATTTAAAAATTATATTGAATTTTTGAATTATTTTCTTGAATAACATATATATATATATATATATATATATATATTTAAAAAATATATTGAATTTTTGAATTATTTTCTTGAATATCATATATATATATATATATATTTAAAAAATATATTGAATTTTTGAATTATTTTCTTAAATAACATATATATATATATATATATTTAAAAAATATATTGAATTTTTGAATTATTTTCTTGAATAACATATATATATATATATATATATATATTTAAAAAATATATTGAATTTTTGAATTATTTTCTTGAATAACATATATATATATATATATATATATATATTTAAAAAATATATTGAATTTTGAATTATTTTCTTGAATAACATATATATATATATATATATTTTAATAATATATTGAATTTTTGAATCATTTTCTTGAATAACATATATATATATATATATTTAAAAAATATATTGAATTTTTGAATTATTTTCTTGAATAATATATATATATATATATATTTAAAAAATATATTGAATTTTTGAATTATTTTCTTGAATAATATATATATATATATATATATATATATATTTAAAAAATATATTGAATTTTTGAATTATTTTCTTGAATAACATATATATATATATATATTTAAAAAATATATTGAATTTTTGAATTATTTTCTTGAATAATATATATATATATATATATATATTTAAAAAATATATTAAATTTTTGAATTATTTTCTTGAATAATATATATATATATATATGTATATATTTAAAAAATATATTAAATTTTTGAATTATTTTCTTGAATAACATATATATATATTTTAAAAATATATTGAATTTTTGAATTATTTTCTTGAATAACATATATATATATATTTAAAAAATATATTGAATTTTTGAATTATTTTCTTGAATATCATATATATATATATATATATTTAAAAAATATATTGAATTTTTGAATTATTTTCTTAAATAACATATATATATATATATATTTAAAAAATATATTGAATTTTTGAATTATTTTCTTGAATAACATATATATATATATATATATATATTTTTAAAAATATATTGAATTTTGAATTATTTTCTTGAATAACATATATATATATATATATATTTTAATAATATATTGAATTTTTGAATCATTTTCTTGAATAACATATATATATATATATATTTAAAAAATATATTGAATTTTTGAATTATTTTCTTGAATAATATATATATATATATATATTTAAAAAATATATTGAATTTTTGAATTATTTTCTTGAATAATATATATATATATATATATATATATATATATATTTAAAAAATATATTGAATTTTTGAATTATTTTCTTGAATAACATATATATATATATATATTTAAAAAATATATTGAATTTTTGAATTATTTTCTTGAATAATATATATATATATATATATATATATTTTAAAAAATATATTAAATTTTTGAATTATTTTCTTGAATAATATATATATATATATATGTATATATTTAAAAAATATATTAAATTTTTGAATTATTTTCTTGAATAACATATATATATATTTTAAAAATATATTGAATTTTTGAATTATTTTCTTGAATAACATATATATATATATATATATTTAAAAAATATATTGAATTTTTGAATTATTTTCTTGAATAACATATATATATATATATATATATATATATTTAAAAAATATATTGAATTTTTGAATTATTTTCTTGAATAATATATATATATAATATATATTTAAAAAAATATATTGAATTTTTGAATTATTTTCTTAAATAACATATATATTATATTTAAAAAATATATTGAATTTTTGAAATATTTTCTTGAATAACATATACATATATATATATATATATATATATATATATATTTAAAAAATATATTGAATTTTGAATTATTTTCT
The DNA here is from genome assembly GCF_059467195.1 of Physcomitrium patens. NCBI lineage: Eukaryota > Viridiplantae > Streptophyta > Bryopsida > Funariales > Funariaceae > Physcomitrium > Physcomitrium patens. Next base: position 14,994,515 of record NC_143423.1, on the reverse strand, counting down.
TGAATAACATATATATATATATATATATTTAAAAAATATATTGAATTTTTGAATTATTTTCTTGAATAACATATATATATATTTTAAAAATATATTGAATTTTTGATTTATTTTCTTGAATACTATATATATATATATATATATATATTTAAAAAATATATTGAATTTTTGAATTATTTTCTTGAATAATATATATATATATATATTTAAAAAATATATTGAATTTTTGAATTATTTTCTTGAATAACATATATATATATATTAATATATTTATAAAATATATTGAATTTTTGAATTATTTTCTTGAATAACATATATATATATATTAATATATTTATAAAATATATTGAATTTTTGAATTATTTTCTTGAATAACATATATATATATATATATTTAAAAAATATATTGAATTTTTGAATTATTTTCTTGAATAACATATATATATATATATATTTTGAAAATATATTGAATTTTTGAATTATTATCTTGAATAACATATATATATATATATATATATTTAAAGAATATATTGAATTTTTGAATTATTTTCTTGAATAATATATATATATTTAAAAATTATATTGAATTTTTGAATTATTTTCTTGAATAACATATATATATATATTTTAAAAATATATTGAATTTTTGAATTATTTTCTTGAATAACATATATATATATATATATATATATATATTTAAAAAATATATTGAATTTTTGAATTATTTTCTTGAATAATATATATATATATATATATATATATATATATATATGTTATTCAAGAAAATAATTCAAAAATTCAATATATTTTTAAAATATATATATATATGTTATTCAAGAAAATAATTCAAAAATTCAATATAATTTTTAAATATATATATATTATTCAAGAAAATAATTCAAAAATTCAATATATTCTTTAAATATATATATATATATATATATGTTATTCAAGATAATAATTCAAAAATTCAATATATTTTCAAAATATATATATATATATATGTTATTCAAGAAAATAATTCAAAAATTCAATATATTTTTTAAATATATATATATATATATGTTATTCAAGAAAATAATTCAAAAATTCAATATATTTTATAAATATATTAATATATATATATATGTTATTCAAGAAAATAATTCAAAAATTCAATATATTTTTTAAATATATATATATATATATTATTCAAGAAAATAATTCAAAAATTCAATATATTTTTTAAATATATATATATATATATATTATTCAAGAAAATAATTCAAAAATTCAATATATTTTTTAAATATATATATATATATATATATGTTATTCAAGAAAATATTTCAAAAATTCAATATATTTTTTAAATATATATATATATATGTTATTTAAGAAAATAATTCAAAAATTCAATATATTTTTTAAATATATATATATATATATATATATATATATATATATATATATATATATATATATATATATATATATATATATATTATTCAAGAAAATAATTCAAAAATTCAATATATTTTTTAAATATATATATATATATATATATATATATATATATATATATATATATATATATGTTATTCAAGAAAATAATTCAAAAATTCAATATATTTTTTAAATATATATATATATTTATATATATATGTTATTCAAAAAAATAATTCAAAAATTCAATATATTTTTAAAATATATATATATGTTATTCAAGAAAATAATTCAAAAATTCAATATATTTTTTAAATATATATATATATATATATATATATATATTATTCAAGAAAATAATTCAAAAATTCAATATATTTTTTAAATATATATATATATATATATTATTCAAGAAAATAATTCAAAAATTCAATATATTTTTTAAATATATATATATATATATGTTATTCAAGAAAATGATTCAAAAATTCAATATATTATTAAAATATATATATATATATATGTTATTCAAGAAAATAATTCAAAATTCAATATATTTTTTAAATATATATATATATATATATATATATATGTTATTCAAGAAAATAATTCAAAAATTCAATATATTTTTTAAATATATATATATATATATATATATATATGTTATTCAAGAAAATAATTCAAAAATTCAATATATTTTTTAAATATATATATATATATATATGTTATTTAAGAAAATAATTCAAAAATTCAATATATTTTTTAAATATATATATATATATATATGATATTCAAGAAAATAATTCAAAAATTCAATATATTTTTTAAATATATATATATATATATATATATATATATATATATATATATGTTATTCAAGAAAATAATTCAAAAATTCAATATAATTTTTAAATATATATATATATATATATATATATATTATTCAAGAAAATAATTGAAAAAAATTCAATATATTTTTTAAATATATATATATATATATGTTATTCAAGAAAATAATTCAAAAATTCAATATATTTTTTAAATATTTATATATATATATATATGTTATTCGAGAAAATAATTCAAAAATTCAATATATTTTTAAAATATATATATATGTTATTCAAGAAAATAATTCAAAAATTTAATATATTTTTTAAATATATACATATATATATATATTATTCAAGAAAATAATTCAAAAATTCAATATATTTTTTAAATATATATATATATATATATATATATATATATATATATATATATATATATATATATATATATATATATATGTTATTCAAGAAAATAATTCAAAAATTCAATATATTTTTTAAATATATATATATATATATGTTATTCAAGAAAATGATTCAAAAATTCAATATATTATTAAAATATATATATATATATATATATATATATATTATTCAAGAAAATAATTCAAAAATTCAATATATTTTTTAAATATATATATATATATATGTTATTCAAGAAAATGATTCAAAAATTCAATATATTATTAAAATATATATATATATATATATATATATTATTCAAGAAAATAATTCAAAAATTCAATATATTTTTTAAATATATATATATATATATGTTATTCAAGAAAATAATTCAAAATTCAATATATTTTTTAAATATATATATATATATATATATATATATATATATATGTTATTCAAGAAAATATTTCAAAAATTCAATATATTTTTTAAATATAATATATATGTTAATTAAGAAAATAATTCAAAAATTCAATATATTTTTTTAAATATATATTATATATATATGTTATTCAAGAAAATAATTCAAAAATTCAATATATTTTTTAAATATATATATATATATATATGTTATTCAAGAAAATAATTCAAAAATTCAATATATTTTTAAAATATATATATATGTTATTCAAGAAAATAATTCAAAAATTTAATATATTTTTTAAATATATACATATATATATATATATATATATATATATATTATTCAAGAAAATAATTCAAAAATTCAATATATTTTTTAAATATATATATATATATATATATATATATTATTCAAGAAAATAATTCAAAAATTCAATATATTTTTTAAATATATATATATATATATATTATTCAAGAAAATAATTCAAAAATTCAATATATTTTTTAAATATATATATATATATATATATGTTATTCAAGAAAATATTTCAAAAATTCAATATATTTTTTAAATATATATATATATATATATATATATATATATATATATATATATATATGTTATTTAAGAAAATAATTCAAAAATTCAATATATTTTTTAAATATATATATATATATATATATATATATATATATATATATATATATATATTATTCAAGAAAATAATTCAAAAATTCAATATATTTTTTAAATATATATATATATATATATATATATTATTCAAGAAAATAATTCAAAAATTCAATATATTTTTAAATATATATATATATATATATATATATATATATATATATATATATTATTCAAGAAAATAATTCAAAAATTCAATATATTTTTTAAATATATATATATATATATATATAAATATATATATTATTCAAGAAAATAATTCAAAAATTCAATATATTTTTTAAATATATATATATATATATATTATTCAAGAAAATAATTCAAAAATTCAATATATTTTTTAAATATATATATATATATATGTTATTCAAGAAAATGATTCAAAAATTCAATATATTATTAAAATATATATATATATATATATATATATATAAATATATATATTATTCAAGAAAATAATTCAAAAATTCAATATATTTTTTAAATATATATATATATATATATTATTCAAGAAAATAATTCAAAAATTCAATATATTTTTTAAATATATATATATATATATGTTATTCAAGAAAATGATTCAAAAATTCAATATATTATTAAAATATATATATATATATATATATATATATATATTATTCAAGAAAATAATTCAAAAATTCAATATATTTTTTAAATATATATATATATATATGTTATTTAAGAAAATAATTCAAAAATTCAATATATTTTTTAAATATATATATATATATATATATGTTATTTAAGAAAATAATTCAAAAATTCAATATATTTTTTAAATATATATATATATATATATGTTATTCAAGAAAATAATTCAAAAATTCAATATATTTTTTAAATATATATATATATATATATGTTATTCAAGAAAATAATTCAAAAATTCAATATATTTTTTAAATATATATATATATATATATATATATGTTATTCAAGAAAATAATTCAAAAATTCAATATATTTTTTAAATATATATATATATATATATATATATATATATATATATAGTATTCAAGAAAATAATTCAAAAATTCAATATATTTTTAAAATATATATATATGTTATTCAAGAAAATAATTCAAAAATTCAATATATTTTTTAAATATATATATATATATATGTTATTCAAGAAAATGATTCAAAAATTCAATATATTATTAAAATATATATATATATATATGTTATTCAAGAAAATAATTCAAAATTCAATATATTTTTTAAATATATATATATATATATATGTTATTTAAGAAAATAATGTAAAAATTCAATATATTTTTTAAATATATATATATATATATATATGTTATTCAAGAAAATAATTCAAAAATTCAATATATTTTTTAAATATATATATATATATATATATATATATGTTATTCAAGAAAATAATTCAAAAATTCAATATATTTTTTAAATATATATATATATATATGTTATTCAAGAAAATAATTCAAAAATTCAATATATTTTTTAAATATATATATATATATATATATATGTTATTCAAGAAAATAATTCAAAAATTCAATATATTTTTTAAATATATATATATATATATATGTTATTTAAGAAAATAATTCAAAAATTCAATATTTTTTTTAAATATATATATATATATATATATTTTATTCAAGAAAATAATTCAAAAATTCAATATATTTTTTAAATATATTTATATATATAATATTAAGTTTTTTAGAATATTTAGTTATTTTATCATTTTCTAAATTAAAATAATTTCACAGAAGATGGGATTTTGAGTCTTCACCTGTCGCACTCACTGAATGCCCATACTATGATTATTCAATTCTTTTCATTGTTGTTTATATCAATATTTTCCATGCTTGAAATCATGACCTCATCACTTTTGGACTGGAAAAAAGGCATTGTGTGATTGTGGGTCAGAGAGATAGCAATCATGTGGCAGTACATCAATGAACAAATAGATAGATGTTCATCAAATAATACCCATTTTTTCATTCATTTGATTTGTGGGCAGAGAGAACGCAGGGCTTGCCATGTCAGCATTATTTTTTGTGGTTGGTGGATGGGTTCGACAACCTGTGATTAGAGGGTTTCAAGAAGAGATTGGACAGTGTTTCTGGTACTCCATCACCCTAATAGCCATACCATCAAAAAGGTACTATTAAAATAAAATAAAAAAACACTATATTTGTGGAGAAATGGGAAAGAATACAACAAGTGAAAAAAATATGATATCTATACAAATTATGAGATTTTTTATTTTTCCATTTCTTTATATCCACTTGATGCCAGTGTGCCAACAGCTGCATAAAAATAAAGTATGATGAATCTGATGCTTGGCAGGGTCAATGCTTGGGTGGTGGACTGTAGTGTTGTCAAATAATTGCCATCTAGGGTTAGGGTTAGAATTAGGGCTTGTATTAGGAGTAGGGTTAGAACTAGGGTTGGAATTGGTTTCTTTTACACAAATAAGTAACATTGAACCTCATATTCACACAAGTTAGAATCATGAATAGTGCATGGAAATGGCTTCTAATGCTAGCCCTGTGGTTGTTATCATTGTTATTTTATTTTTATTTTTTAAAAAAAGAAACAAAAACAAACAAAAAAAAAAACACTGATAAAACTAAGTAAACTTCAAAAGTAAAGTGGCCACTGCTCAAACATCACAATACAGGTCATATGGGCACATATTGACATTATCAGTCCAACACTGCAATCCTTTTTTGTGGTAGACTCCTTACTACGAAGGGAGCATTATTGTACAGGATTGAGATACATGGTCATTGTAATTTCAACAAATACATGAGTAAGTCATTTTTTTAATCCAGAATTAGAACCACAGTAAAGCTGAAGTCTTGAATGATGAAAACACGCTCCTTCTAGCTTTGTTTTGATTATGAATGAATTAAACTAGATATCTAACCTTCCTTCCTTGTTTTTGGCCATCTATTCACACTTCCTTCACCAACTTTTTTCATGACATCCAATCTCATTTTCAAGGCGGTAAGGCTCATTTAGAGTACGAGACCACCTACAGTCATGAAGGCACTGCACGCCCATACAGAAATTTGCATAAGTGAGATAGGGAGGGAGAGTGCCAGTTGGCATTGAGGGAGTGCCAACTGTGGAAATATAAGCTGACCTGGAGCCCAATTGGAAAAAGAGATCTTGTGTGAAGCCCATTAATGTCCTTGTAAGGTCTATCACCCTTTGACAACTAATAGTGTGTGGCAAGCCACTCATGATAGCGGCCATATCCTTTTAAACAATTACAAAAAGAACAACACACACGCACATACAAACAAGTGGGGTATACCCTTTGGATATCTACCAAAGTATACTTGTAATGTGGATGGAAATAAATAGAACAAAATAAGACATAAAAAAAAGTATAGCTGATTGATTGATTGATTGATTGATTGATTAATCAATGCCAGGCTCCAGCAAGTTGCCAGCTGGGATTCCATGTCTGTCTTTCAACTATACAATGAAATAGAATTATAATAAATGATTCCAATTATTTCTCTTCATGTCATTAATAAATAACAAAATACACACACACATATATATATATATATATATATATAAACTTTAGAGTGTTCATTTGGATGATGGAGATTGTTTGTGAGGGCTCCAAGTTGTGATATAATATTTGAACTTAGAAGAGAAGGTTGTAGTCCTGATAGATAACCAAACTTCCTTGAAGAAAGTTATCAAGTTATTTTTATTGATATATATATTATCAATTATGCACATGTATACAAATATTCTGTTTTGGATATCTCTTTATTACATCTACAATATTAAAACAATATGTTTTATTATATTTTATAATTTTTTTCTACATATATTTTTTACTTCTACACTAGCATAACTTTTTTGGTTAAATATTACAATATATCTTTTATTTTATATATATATATATATATATGCATGCTCTAAAAATTAGCAACTAGATTATTCTTATATTTAATAAGTTTTGTAGATTTTTATCAATGATGTCTCATTAGAACTCTAAAGTTAGTCATTGTTTTGAGAGATGTCATTTTAAGTTAAACTTGTACATTAGATTGTTTTTCTATTTTTATGTTCTTTGTAGCAACTATGTATTTGTAAGATATTCTAAAATATTCTTAAATAAGTGCATATGCATACAATATTTTTTTATATAGAGAATAGATAGTTTAATACTACCACTTATGTCTTTTCTATTTTTTTCTCTAAGCATTAATAACAAAATTTTCATGTTTTATAAGAAAAATAAGTGTTATTAACTATAACTTTATTCTATTATTCTTTGTAATATAAGTAGATATATTGATGTAAAAATATATTCTATTTTCATAATTTAGATGTAAAAGGATATAGATTAGTTTCAAAGAAAAGTTTATTTTTCTTTATCTTCTAAGTTACATCATTTTTATTTTTTATTTCTACTTTTTTTTTTCTAGTATTTATAATTGGTATTTAAAATGGGAATTTTGGCTAACATTTGTTTTCTAAGAGTACTTATTTTCAACTATTAATACTAAGGTATAAATAATTAAAAATAAAAAATATATTTTTTATTGATAATATAGATTTATTTATTTAATTAATTTTTTTGTAAGATTTCATTGATCTTCTAAGATTAAAGCTATTCTTCTGGTTTAAAAAGATATTTTTGTGTTAAATAAAAGTTATCCAAGGATTTGTCTTTAAGGCATTTTAACATGTTTGTATATTATTTACAACTTTTTTAGCAAATAATTGACTTATTAGATTTTATTAAAAACTTGATTATAAATTTAAATATCTTATATATATATGCATGTAATTTTTTTTTTTTTTTTTTTTTTTTTTTTTGGATATAGAATATTTTGTAATTAATATCTAAATAATTTTAATAATTAGATCGTTCAGACAAAAAAACTTTTAGTGTCAATACTGGTAATGAGGCCATAAGAAGCATATTTGGATTAAATAAATATAAATATTTATTAAAGATATATTAGCTTTGTATTATCTATAATAATTTCATAAATAAATAATTTATTATAAAAATATATTTATGTAATATATATAAATCAATTAATTATATGATTATACTAATAATTTTTATTTTGTATAAAAATAACTACATGTTTAATTTATTAGATGGTAATTTATAAGTTTTATTTGCCTTTTAGAAAGAATTTTATTTGAATTAATTGTTAGATATCTAAATATTGCTAAGTTATATAAACATATCAAAATTAAACCAAAATCAAAACCTTTAATTTTCTTAAATATTTTTTAACAAATAAAATCATAGACCTTAGTTATATTTGGTTTTCAAATAATATCTAAATTTTTTCTTTATTTCTACTTAATTACTTTATAAGTAAATAATATAGTAGCTTATACAAATCTAAAAGTTATAAAAGTTTATATTTAACTTCTTGTTAAAAAATAATGGATTTATTTTATATTTATAAATTATATATATATATATATATATATATATATATATATATATATATATATATATATATATATGAAAATTAAATTCAAGAAAATTATAAACTTGTGATTTATTATTACTTCTTTATTTTTTTCTTTAAAATAAGAGTTTTTATTAATCTTCTTATACAACCTTTAAAAAAATCTTTATATCAAGACAATTTGAGTTAGGTTAATAATATCAACATGGTTTTTAATCATCTACCAATAAGATTTAAAAGCTTCCTTGATTATCATATTTTGACCTAGATTTTGTTAGTAAATGGAATATATATATATATATACACACACACATATATATAAAGGATTTTCTTAAAGAATTTATAGTTTCTTTATTATATATAATGGATGATCATATCCACTAGTATATTTATTTGGATAAATAGAACAAAGTAGAAGTAGAAGTAAGTTAATTATTGATATCTTGTTGCAAAGCTTTTTAGTAGCTTTATAGACTTTATACATATTTATAAGTGATTGGTATATTGACAAATTTGCTACAAATTGTACATTTAGCTATTTGTATAACAATTTAGCAATGTGACATACATGTCAAAAACTTGCCTTGTAAATTAGATATGTGTTTTGTAAGTTGGAAAAATGACATATGGCATATGGAACATTTTAAAGTATTTCTATAGTATAAAGTATATATGGAAGTAAAACTGGGGTCTTCCTAATTCTTATTAATGCCTTTCTTGTGAATTATCTTGGTTCAAGACTTCTTAGTCTTTTTGTATTTAGCAATAGCTATTCTAGCTTTAACTTTATATCTATGTATTAGTATTTTACTTTTTTCTTTTGATAATATAAGAATATTATTTTATTTTTAGAAATAATTTTATGATTCATATCTTTAACAATATATTTTTAAGATTATAGAATAATAACTATTTCTAATGGTCTTTTGATAATTTTATTTTTTCTATTCAAATAATATTAAAAAATTAATTTTTAAAATTATAAAATATCTACTTTATTTAAAAATAATATCTTCAATAAATATAACCATTCAATTTTTATTATATTATATTTTAAAATTTCAAAATTATTCTTTTAAACAATGTCTCTTTTTGTATTTTACATCTTTTTTTATCTTATTTCTATGCTAGATTATACAAAAATAATATATAAGAAGAATGTATATCTTATTTCATAGTTCAATCAAATAAAATACATGTGTTTTTTTTTAATTTATATATATATATATATATATATATATATATATATATATATTTTTAAATGTGATTTTTTAAATTTATCTTTTACTACATTTTTTATATATACTTTTTAAAATTTATTACCTTTTAATGTAACTATTTTATATTTAATAGAAGATTAAGGATTAAATATTTTTAGAATATCAAGAATTTTGGAAGGTAATAAATTTTATTTTACTTTATTCTCATTAATTCTATATTTATAGATATTTTTGATACAGAAAAGATGTTATATAAAAATAATTAAGCTTTATAAGTGTGTTAATAGTATCTTTTATATTTAAATCCAGTATTTAGTAGAATTATAAAAATAAAATAAATCCATAAATTTCAAATATTCTTATTGGACTTGTATTTTCTTTTTTCTACTAAAAAACTTCTTCTATTAGAATTATATGGGTAGTCTTTTATTTTTGCTACTATATTTTAATCCTCTCTAATTATCCAACTTATAGTATTTGATATTAGTTTTTTTTTAATAAATTCCATAATGTCATTTTTTAAAATTTTATTTGATTATTCTATATCAGCAATTCTAAAATATTTTACATGTGTATTGTTTAAAGTTACTTATAATATTTTATGTCTAACAATAATCCTATATAGAAATTTACATCCTTAATAAATAGATTGATGAATGTTCTTATTTTGCTTTTGCCAATTCCATCTTCTTTTTGACTATATCTTAATATTACTTTAATACATTCTAATCTTTTTTTCAAATTTTATAACCAAATTTTCTTGTGTCATGCCACTTATTTATATTCTTATGGTAACAAACATCATAAGATAGATGAATAAATTTCATATAATTTCTAATTTGGTTGTTTTGTTTTTTTATTACTAAATCTTGAGACATCAAAATATTTTAATAAAGTATTTATTTTATTTATGAATAATAAAAAGTATGATAATCTATTTTATGGTTATTTTATCGATTAGAAAAATAGAAGCATTCTAAGATTACTTGAGATATATCCAAAGTTAATCTACTTTCTAATTTTTAATTTAGAGTTATAAAGATGTTACTACTTTAAAGTCTCTTTTATGCTATTCTCTTAACACTTGCATTTGGATCTCTTTAATCAACAAGGATTAGAGATGTAATTATATAGAATAGATTGAATTGATTATTGCATCAATAATATTTTTTTCTTCATATATTTTATATTTTTTCATGAATAACATGATATTAAAGAAAGTATATAAATTCATAACTAAAATATTATTTACATATGTTTTTTCTTTATTTAATTTATATCATTTTTCTGTCATTTTAAAAATCAATTATACAATCATATTTTTAGATCAACTTAAAAAGATGACACAATAGATGAACTAATAATATCAAAAATTAATCTTAGTTTAAATATAGAAGATATGATTTTTTAAAAATGTTGGTTTTATTCACGTTTATAACCTCTAATCATTCTCTCCACTTTTTATTGACCCATTTCTAAATCTGAGTCAAAAATTATATTTTGTATAGTTTTAATTTTTTATACATGTACATCTAATTTTTAATCTTTATCTTAGATCATTCTTGATGTGATGCACTTTATTTACTAGTTTAAATTTTAATCATTTATAATGGTATATATTGATTTTTGAACAATAATAAATATTAATAGAACTTTGATCTAAAATATTTTCAACCATAATACAAAAGATATATATTTAGAGATTCTTATGTACTAAAAAAATATTCATATATATATATATATATATATATATATATATCAAAAACTTATGTGTAGTAATAATAACTATAAATTACCAAATGATTTATAAGATTTTTTATAAGATTTTGTTTTAGAATTTAGAATTTATAAGTTAATTTAATTCATTTCTCCATAAGGTTTGACCAATAACATCTAACAAAATATTTGTATCTTTAAGTGAAGTTCAAAAATATAGAATTTTCATATTTAAAGCAAAGAATAAAGAATAGAAGCAAAATCAGCTATATGTGTGGATTGAGGAGAAGTTTTGGCTTAGCAAAGTTCCCTCATAAGTAGTAACTTTAAGCAACACAAGAACTTTAAGTACATACAATTAGTGAAATTTTTAGCAAAAAGAGTGGGAATTGTTTGCTTCTCCAAATTAGATAATGCATTGATAAATTCAATCCTTCAATTAAATTAAGTAAAGATTTTTTTTTATTTTTTTTATTTGGTCGTTGAACAAAAATTATAGAGATGCAATGCAAAGATAGTACACCTTCATTTAATTGTATGAGAGCTAATAAAGAAAAAAAAGACACCACCTTGCCAAACCTTTTGACATCAATACAAAAATAAAGTCTCTAGAGTTTTTAGATTAGTGGCTCTATCACTTTTAAAAGTATTTTACTTTTATATAATGTAAATCATTTGAAAAAACCGGATTAGTTAATATGAAAGCTATTGCCTCATTGCATCTTACATTAGAAGAAAAGATCACAAATTATATTCTAAGATAAATCTTTATTATGGACAAAAAAAATCTTTATTTCTACATGGCACTTAATTGCAAAATTTTATGGCATGAAATCAAAGAATAAAAAAGACAAAGCTTTTTTTACAATAGTACTTATATAAAATCTATATAGAAGCAAAAAGTTGGAATCTTTTATCATAAATAGTGTAATAAATTTATAATGCTTCATGAAGAAGTTAAGAAAATATTTGTAATTTTATTGTAAGATTACTAAAAAGACATAGATGATTGAGCTCTAGTTTTGCAAATAGTTGAAATATTTAAAAAAAAAAAAAATGGTCTATAAGATTTTTTTTTTCTTCTTTGATAATGCACTATCCTATGGAACATGTACTTTGAACCTTGAGCATATTGAAATGTCATTGTTTCCTCCCAATATAGCATCAAAATTTTAATCGATAGATGTTGGTAAAATTATTACTTTTAAGCAGCATTATTGACACTTTTATTTATAAGATGGAGTTAAGAAAGATAAAAAAAAGAGAAGCAAATGTTAATAAGATTGATCAACTAATATTAATATATATAATGAAGTTACTTAAATTGCTATGCCTACATCAATAATTTCTAATTACTTTTAGCACATAAGGTTATTTATTAATTGCTCCTAAGAATTACAACTTCAGAAAGATGAAGATAATATCATCAACAATCATCTTTTAGATAGCATCTAAAGACTACAAATCTATAATATAATATCAATAAAAGCCTTTCTTAATCTTGTTTCAAGAACTTTAATAAAACATGAACAATTATTTCATGATGAAATGCTAGCACGTATTGCAAGCGAGGAGATTGAAGATAAAGATGAAAAAATAGAAGTTGTGCTTGACCAAAAAGTAAAAAAAATAAAAAGATTTCTATCTTCTATAATATCATCTATTAAATTTTTAGCAAAATAACTCTTATTGATACTAAAATTTTGAATTATGAAGACAAGTCTTCCAATATTGAACTACTAAACCTTAAAGGCAACATACTACCTTTTTATAAATTAGAGATTCTTTTCTAATCTAAAATTTATACTTTAATATTTTGATATTTAAAAAATATCAATAAATAGACTTAATTTTATATAAGTTATTAAAAAATAAAAAATAAACTAAAAAAATAAATCAAAGCTTCATTTAAAATCTAAAAAAAAGTTGGCATGATATTGCTTTCAAGGATATGAATCACAAAGAACTAAAGAATCAATATACTTTTATATTACTAGAATATAATATATAATCACACAAAGATGGTATAATATTAAAATTAAAATGGCTATTTTCAAAGACAAAAAGACTAAAGAATCTAAAAATAAAACTAAAAATAAGAAAGGCATTGACAAGAGTGAGAAAGACATCACTTTTGCCTCCTTATATATTATCTAATTAGGAATTAAGTGGCAACATTTTATAGGATTTGTAATACATGTCCAACTTATAAGACACACATTTACCTTACAAGATAAGTTTCTATCATAGACATACATATTTACTCCAATAATTATATATATAATCAAGTAGAAGTAAAAAAATAGATTAATTTCATAATATCTTCTAAAAAAACCTCTTTGAAACTTTATAGATACTACTTTGGCTTTATATGAATTTTTAGTTAATTGATAAATTAGAAACTTGATCAAAAAATTAGCCATGGGATACACATATTAGTAGCTTGTAGAACAAGTTAATTATGTGGCTCACATATAGATAACTTAGCTTGGAAGTTAAGTCATATGTCTAGTAAAGTTAACACATTTTGGAGGTCTTATAGAATATTGCCATATGGCTTCTAATTAGAGAGTATATATAGAGGCAAGAGTGAAGCCTTCTTCACTCTTGTCAATGTCTTTCTAGTCTTTAGTCTTGTTTCAAAACTTTCTAGTCTTCTTATCTTTGGCAATAGCTATTCTGATTCTATATATTACCATCTTTGAGTGATTTTTTAGTTTTTTTGAGTATGATAAGAGTTTATTGAGGATTTCTTTTTTTGAGATTCATATCCTTGATAGTTTCTTGTATGTGCACCATATGGCCAACTTGTACCATAATTCATCAACATATATTATATATAGCTAATTTTTTGTTCAAGTTTTCAATCTAACAATTACATATAAATAATTACTATGTCAAATCCAAGTCTATAAAGCTTCTAAAAAGCTTGTCTATAAGATATAAGATATTATCAAATTTATTTCTATTTAATTTCTATAGCTTAGATAAATATGTTTATTTGTGACATTTATCTATCAATAAAAAAGAAGACATTTCAACCAAAATATTCTATAAGATATCTTATATTTTTTTTTAAAGTTTTAATGATAGAATTTGTATCTTAACTATTGAACTTTAAAGAACTCAAATTAAGATCCATGATCAAATTGAAGTTTAAAATTCTACATTAAGGCTGATGTCCATCAAATGAGCCATATGAATTCTTTTTTGGCCAAGCCAACTTCACCATTGTGTTAAAAAAATATTTTTAAATAATGATTGACTACTCACATGCCTTTATCTATAAAAATTTGTAATACTTATGAAGATTAAAAGTATAGAAATTTGGATTGACTTTTATCTAAATTGTATATTTAGATTACTTCTAACTTATTTCTAACTTATTTATGACATCTTTGATAATATAATTATATTAAAAAATAATATAATTAAATAAAAATTAAAAAGAATAATTAATATTAAATTAATTAATGATCTATTTATTAGAAATAATAAAATTAGAACTATTTTATTATGTTGCTACTAGAATTGGCATAGATTGCAAAGCCGTCATATAATTTTGTCTCTTTTAAATACATATTTGTATCATGATTGTTTATATTTTTAAATTTTTTACTACTCTTATCTATTCCTATATATAATATCTATTAAATAAAATAAATCACCATCTGCTATATTCCTAAATGTCATTAAGGTATAGATATAGAATTGCAAATTAGGTATTTTGGTAGTTTCATATTGTCATATGTATTAAAAGAGGAATTAGCATGAGAAGAAGATTTCAAGTAGGTTTTATTATGGCCTCATGTAGTCATATGTAGTTAATATTTTGGTTCTTTCTCAATGAATCTCTTCAAAGAATTGTTGTATTTCTTGTTGAAGTCCATCCTTGTTAGGTATAATCTTGTAGACAAAAACTTCTTAGATTGGGCCATATCAAGAAGCATTTTTGATAGAGGCTATAAATTAGTATTCAAAAGTAGCTATTATATGATGAATTGTGATTGAATCGATGTTGAGATATGATGATATGTCTTTGGAAATCAACTACATAGAAGGGATTAATTACCAGATTGATTTACATTACATTGTTTTTAAAAAACTCCTCTTTTAGTCCAAATATCTATGAATATATAGTTACTTTTTTCATTTTGTAGTTTTGGAGGTTGCTTGTATCATTGGAAATTTCACCAAGCCTCTATCTTTATGTATATGATTGTCTTCTATGCCTTATATAGAACCAATTTTGTATAATATGGTAAATATTCTCCATTGAAAATGCACCAATTATACTAGATGTTCCAAAAGGATGAGTGTCCATAGTATCAACCATAGAGTATGAAAGAAAATCTTGATGAAGAGCATTAGTTCTAACACAGGATGTATGTTAGGGTTGAATGAACTATAAAAGACTTCATTCCAATTGTTAAGTGGTGGAAGGAGGGTGGTCGTGTGAAATAAATTATACTTGATTTACATTACATTGAAATGAGAGCAATGCCAAAAGGCATGGGTTATTGTTTCAATGGTGTTCTTATTGCAAAGAAAGCATTGACTATTTTATTACATCACATTCTGTAATATGCTTACTAAGATTTTTTTTCACAAAGACTAGCCATTTTATGGCTAATAACTTCTTAGGTATTCACGACTGCTATAAAGTATAGTTAAATTTTTTATATTTTTTGTTGTCAATATTATAGGCTCTGAAGATGGTTCTTTATTTTGTAGAATCACAATGCTCTAACTTTATTATCTATAGTCTTACTTAGTGGTATAGTTGAAGAGATTGGTGCATGATAAGTTCCTTATTGCATCTATATCTAATCTATTAGATCAAGTAGAAAGTAGCAAATGGACTTGTCACTTGCTAGCCAAAGTGTAATGTTCACAGTAGGCTTCATTAACGGATTGCAGTCCTTGAAGACTCCATTCACTCTCGTGCAAGTTATTATCCTTATGCACTTGACTTTGTTGTCTTCAAGGTGAATAGATCCATTACTAACAAGTTTTAACTCTTTGGAGTTTGTTATTGTATTATGTGAAATCTTGCTTAAAAATAAATTAGGTATTTGATTGTAGAAAGTAAAAGAAAATTGCAACAACAAGTTCTAATACCTCTAATAAAATCATATATAAAATATAATTAAAGCTTAACAAATATAATCAAATATTAATCAAGTCCAATTAAATTTTCATAGAAATTATAAAAAAAATACAAAAAAAATCCTAAAGAACTTCTAAAGAAATTATAAAGAAATCTAAAAGAAAACTTAAAGAAATCTTAAAGAATCATAAAGAAATCCTAAAGAATTCCAAAGAAATTCTAAACTATAAACCAATCTTAATTAAATCTTAAATCCTAAATGAATACTAATTAGATCCTAAATTCTACACCAAATCCAAATCAACTCCAAAACAAATTGTACTCAAAATCTACTTGAACTTCAATAACCTCTAATCCAATTGTTCAAATTTACAACATACATTCAACACAATTATATTCACATCTCCACAAAATTTCATCCATAGATCTATTTTAAAACTTACAAAATTATCCAAATTATAAATTCTATTTTATTTCACTAAATCCGAAGTCACCCAAAACAACTTTAACTTTGCAAAGCTCTTACAAAGTCATTATAAACTCAAATTATTCAAAACCAATGCTTTAAGAAATCTTATGAAGTCTTCTTCCAAATCTTTTTGTCTAATTTGTAAAAGAACCCCAAAGTAGCCATAAATGTATGGTTTTATATTTGAAGGTCTGATTTTGACCAAGGTTGACAACCAAGCTTCTTTAGGTATCAATTTTTGTCTTCTTGAGGTAATTTTTACTAAAATCGATTCCTAAATTCCTTATATATATGCCTATATCTTTTATTTTTTTAATCTATCTTTTTTGCCTTATTTATGGCTCTATAAAATAAGTAGAAGCCCACTTTGCAATAAATGTGGCATTTGCACTTTTAGTTTATTATCCTTTGACTATTATTTATATTTTTAAGGTAATTTTTTACAATATTTTGAAATAAGATCTTCTAAAATATTATATTTTCTTCACTTTTTTACCTATTAGCTGTGTTATATCATGACACCATTAGAATGTATTTGTCTCTATATAGAATTCTATCATTGATCTTGAATATATGGAAGATATCTATTCTGAAATTGTTAGTATTTGTTCTCCACCATTCAATTGAAGCATAGGATTGAGCCTTTCTAAGGTGCCTTAACATGCTATCTAATAGCTTTGTGAGTTGTGATTCATTTTTTAACTTCCAATGTGACATTTTACTATGTCCATTGTTGTATAATGTAAATTCTTGCTTGAGGATGCACTAAGTACCTAACTTTAGAAAATAAATAGAAAATGCAACAACAAGCTCTTGTTAAGTCTAATAAAATCTTAGATAAATTGTAAGAAATTCTTAATAATCTTAATCAAATTTTAACCAATTAAAAAGAATTATTTTTAGAAATTACAAAAAGAATATAAAGAAGTTATAAATTAATCTCAAAAAATAAAATCCTAAAGAAATATAAAAATAGAATATTTAAATAAATAAAAATAATATTATAAAAATATTAAAAATAAAAATATTTTAAAAAATAAAAAAGAATATTTAAAATATTAAAAATAAATCCTAAATAAATCCTAAATAAATCTTAATTAAATCTTGATGTAGCTTTAATCAAATCCTAATGAAATTCTAATAATCTTAAATAAATCCTAATAAAATCTTAATTAAATTTTAATTAAATCCTAAATCAAAACTTAATAAAATTTTAATAAATTTTTAGCCAAATCCAAATTTAATCCTAATAAAATTCTAAAAAATTCTAAAAAAATCCTAAATAAATATTAATCAATTACTATAGCTATTTTAAAATCTCAATAAAAATTAATTGAATTTTTCATCTTAATTGAAATTTTATTCAAGTTTTAATCTATATATAATTTATAATAATATAAAAGTTGAAAAAAATCAAACTCACCAATTAAAAGCAAAGTTCTCAAAACCTCTCAGATATTGGCCATACTTCTTCTTTAACTTGAATGTTAATCTTTTAACAACGATTTTTCTTTATTGAATCATTCAATAGCTTCAAAATTTGATTGATTTGTAGATTTCTAAGTCTAAACGGATCTCAATAATTTTTTCTTCAATTGATCTAGTAGTTGTTACAAATCACAAAAATCTTCACTAAACTTAAATTTTAATTATCTAAGACTATAATCCATAAAAACTCTCACTATCTTCAATCTAATCACTCAATTGACATAAAATTTCTCAAAAAAATTTAAAACAAGCACAATAATAAACAAAAAAAATTACACTCATAAATATGCTATGCCACTCACACAATCTTTAAATTTGTGATTTTTTTTTTATTTCTCAAAATCCAAATTCATTGAATATATCTTTCATGTTGAAAAGCCCTCAA
This sequence comes from Physcomitrium patens, assembly GCF_059467195.1. NCBI lineage: Eukaryota > Viridiplantae > Streptophyta > Bryopsida > Funariales > Funariaceae > Physcomitrium > Physcomitrium patens. The sequence goes on along the minus strand of NC_143423.1, from coordinate 14,974,876 downwards.
AACCTCAATATTCCTTTAAATCACATGAAATCAATTCTCAAAAATCCTTTCATAAGTGTGCTCTCAAATCATGTTTTTTTATCAACCAAAGAACCTTAGAAATACTATATAGATGCAATTTTATAACTTAAGTTCTAATATCAATCTTGGTTCACAATTGGTCCTCTTTAAGTATCAATTCTTCATATTTTGAGGTAATATTTATAAAAACATATTTTCAATTCTCTCCTAAAAATACATGTATTAATCATTTATCTTATTTATTTTATTTGGTTCACTTAAGCTCTTCTAAAGGAAAAAGAAGTCTCTACTTTAAGAAGATATTATTAAAATTTATTAATTTTTGTTACTTCCTTACCTATTATCTATATTTCTAAAATAATTTACTAAAGTATTTTTGTTTAAGTTTTTGTATAATATATATATATATATATATATATATATATATATATATATATATATATTTTATTTTATTTCCACCATATAGTTGTATTACTGTATAACATTGTGTTATGCCAAGTTGCCAAGTTTGTATCCTATAAATCTTTTTATGATTTTTTTTCTTATCTTATCTATAAATAATAGCCATCTGCTATATGGTTTCTCCATGTGGTACTATCTTGGGCTTGCAATAGGATGTTGTTGTATATTAGTTGATAGATGATCTTATTTTTATATCAAGGATTATTCTTGTAGATACCATATTATAATTCTTGCCATATTTGACAAATATATTGATCTATAAATATAAGTCTTTAATTGTTACCAAGATTTTAGCATCTATTATCTAGTGTGGGCTTAAATATCATTTTCTTCCATTGTAATACTAAATTTTTATAGTGTGTCATCGAAAGAAGACCTTTTAGGACTCGATTCTTGGAGCTATATCTCACATTATTTATTTTGCAAGTAATGCTTTAGCTTAGATGTCTAGATTGAAGACTTTCAGTCTTCTATGTGTTATTGGTTGGATTTTCATTTTTCATAATATCTTAGCTTAAATATTACTAGTAATAATTCTAGACCAAAAATAGTTGTATACAAGTGCTTTGATTTGTTTGAAAATTTTAATTTCCTTATATGAGTATGAAGTTATATATTAGATGGAGGCTAAAATAACTTGATTTATGATGATGGTTCTACTTGCAAGCAACAATTGTTGGATCTCCACTTGATAAATTAAGTTGTAACTTGTCAAAGTACTTTTGTTCTATTTTTTAGGTAACATTTAAAAATTAATTAAAAATCCAAGATAGTGCATTAATGAACCTAGCCAAACCTAAATTAGACCTTATTGCTATCTCCATTCAAAGTCCTAAGTTCTTATGAATGACCAAACTGTTACAGTTTTATATCAATTAATTTTTGTATTTGAGGCTTTATAGTAGATTTTTAGTATGTTTATTATTCTATTCAAATTATTTGGCTTTTCTTTTAAGAACAATAAAGTCTTACTAACAAACATGGAATTAGACTGACAAATTTGATCTAATATTATTATGCCTTCACTCATGTTTGTTTTGCTCTAATATATATTCTACGGCATTGATAGCAAAGAAAAATAGATAAGGTGTTAGGAGACAACCTTGGCATACCAATCTCTCTAATTTACAACATTGGCCTTATTTGCTATTGATTTTAATTAGTGTTGCAACATTTATATTGAGTACCATTATCCAATTGATCCATTTTACATAAAAGCCTATTTGTATCATAGTTTTTTTAAGGAAGGACTAACTAATTCTATTGTATGCCTTCTCAAAATCTAAAAGCATTGGTACTAAGTCTTAATTGTTTTTTTTGCCGAAGTCATTACTTTAGTAGCAAAGAAGATATTATCAAACATATACATCTTCTTTTAATAAATCATGTTTGAGATTTATATATCTATTTAGATAAATTTAGAACTAATTGATTAGTAAATACTTTTGCTATTAACTTATATATTATAATAAGTAGAGAAATTGGATAGTAATTGGGAATCAAGGAAAAATCATCTATTTTTGGAATTAGCACAATATTGCTAATATTGAGCTTTGTAGGGAATCTTCCTTAATTGAAGACTTCTTTGATTAGTGTTATCACATCTTTACCACCTTTTTTTTAACATGTTTGAAAGAATTTAGATAGCATCATATCAATTCCAGGTGCTTTTCTTTTAGATAGGCCTTTCATAATTGTTTTTATTTTTACATCTATAACCTTTCATTCTAATTTTATATTTTATATAGATGATATGAATCAAGGTGTGCTAACAAGATATTATTTTTAGGTATTTGTATTATCTTCTATAGATTCGTCTCTAATATATAGATGTTTATAATAGTTCTAGATATAGGTGGCTATATTATATTAGTATTTTAAAATTCATCAATCTATATTGAATTCTCTTATATAAATCTTCTAGTATCATGCCCCATTAGATTGGAGGAAATTTGTATTACATTAATCACCTACTGTCACGGACACAAAATACAGACTTGAAATCTAACAAGAAGTTCAAGAAGAAGTGGCAGAACTAGATTAAACAGATGAGTACAAGAACAACACCAGAAAGGTGAGCTAGAACTCCAAGAGATGTGTTGTCGAGACTGAAGAACCCTTCAGCCTCGACTCCTATATATACTACTGAATAGGAAGCTTCTCGAGCTACTTCCGCTAATTAGGACGCTTCTCCAACAACTTCTACTAATTAGGAAACTTCTCGAGCAACTTCCTAGAATCTATCAGAATATTCTAGAACCTTCTAAGAATATTCTAGAACCTTCTAAGAGAATCTTTAGGGAATATTCTAAGAATCTTCTAGAACCTTCTAAAGGAATCTTTAGAGAATATCCTAGAAGAATATTCGAAGAATCTTCTAATGTATGTCCATGACATCACCTCCTCTTCTAGCTTCGAGGTCTCCGAGAAGCAATGTTGTTATCAGTCAATACCAACGCAAGAAAATGAAAATCTGTCGCATCACATCCGCTATGAATTCCAATTGTTGTTCGCGAGGCAAATGATTCATCGGCCCTTGGAGCCAACGGTAGTGACCAACACCTTCAACCTCTGACCAAGCGTGGACTTCTGTGTCTTCATTGTGAAACTGTCCTCCAAATACACCTTCTGGCTGACCGTCGTAGGCAGGCTCGACCTCAAATACAATTACTAGCGATCTGTTGCTCGGTATCCTCCGACGTCGTCGTGGTGCAGGCGGTTCTTCATCTCGCGGTCGTCTTCGTGAGCTAGTCGCTTGAGATGACATAACAAGTGTAGTATCTTGACTATCCATGTCTAAAGGCTAAAATGATGAGAGCAAACTATAGTTGCTAACAAAGTTCTACACTATCGAACTATGGGTTTTGGAGGTGCCCTCCTCCCTTTTTATGCTACTTGATGAGCAAGCTTCAGCAAGAAGCTATCGTTGAATCGGCTTAGGTTTATGAGGATATCGTTGATGAAATTCTTGTACCTTTTTTGGCGTATTGGCAAGATTTTCGGCACGCTCCCACGTTCGTTCATTGATGTCGTATCCACTCCAATGCACTAAATACTCCAATTTTCTTCTATTACGCCGTGAATCTAGTACCTTTTCCACCTCGTATTCCTCATGGTTTTCAATTTCGATACTTGGTGGCGGACTTTGTACTCTTTGGGGAAAAGCTGACTCTCGATAAGGTTCCAACAAAGACACGTGAAAGACTGGATGTACCTTCATAGTAGCTGGTAACTCCAGACGATATGCCATCGGATTGATCTGCTTCCCGATAATAAATGGCCCTAATCTCCGATAGTCCAATTTGTCACATGGCCGCTTGGTCTTGATATTCCGTCGAAGAAGCCATACTTTACTTCCAACTTTAAAAGTAGGCGCCTCATTTCGATATTTATCTGCAGATGCCTTGTAACTCTCTTGGGCAGATTACAATTGAAGCTTCAACGTCGCTTGAAGCTCCGATAGTTGCTTCACAAATCCTTCAGCTGCTGGGTTGTTATTTGCTGAAGAACTCAATAAATCGAGCTTGGGGTGGTATCCGTAGTTGGAGAAGAATGGTGTTTGTTGAGTTGACGCATGAAGAGTGTTGTTGTATGCGAACTCAGCAAGCGGTAGATATGCAGTCCAATCATCTTGTTGATAGTTGATGGTGCATCGTAAATATTGCTCCAAAACTTGATTCACCCGCTCCGTTTGACCGTCAGTTTGAGGATGAAAAGACGAAGAGAGCTTAATATCCACCTTCAATATCTCAAAGAGGGACCTCCAAAACTTGGATACAAACTGAGTACCTCGATCCGACACGATATCATCTGGTAGGCCATGATAACGATATATGTTATCAAGAAAGAGTCTTGCGGTGTCTTCACTTGACGATGTTTTCTTGCAAGGCACGAAATGCGCCATCTTTGTAAATCGATCCACCACAACAAAGATGCTGTCAAATGAATTCGATGGCGGTAGGTCCGTAATGAAGTCCATAGAAACTGAAGACCATGGTCGGTGCGGAATAGGCAATGGCTGGAGAAGTCCATATGGACGATGTCGAGGGATCTTGGATCTTGAACAAACATCACAAGAAAGGACAAATTCCTTCACATCCTTCCACATTTGGGGCCACCAAAAATCTCGTGAAATGAGCTCCAAAGTCTTGTTGAATCCAAAATGTCCCGCAGCTGGAAAGTCGTGGCGAGATTGAAGTACTCGGAGTCGAGTTGGTCCTTTTGGGATATACAACCGCTCCTCAAAATACAGAAGATCTCCCTCCACCTTAAACTTGTCATTATCGACACGTTGTTTGATGTCAAGAGCTATAGAATCCTCAATGGTCGCAGTACGTATCTCGCTGAGGAAGCCATCATCAATAGTTGCAACAGTAGCAAAAATCCTGAATTTTTCTGGTTTCAACAATGTTGTACATTGTTGATCAAACGCTGCTTCTCCAGCCTTTGGCGCAAGATACGATCTCCTCGATAATGCGTCAGATAATCCTTGCTGTTTTCCAGGGCGATGGTGATAATAAAGTCAAATCGTGATAGAGACATATTCCATCGAGCTTGACGACGATTCAAAATTCGAGCTGTCATGAAGTACTCCAAATTCTTGTGGTCCGTATAAACAGTCATTGGATGTGCAGCTCCTTCGAAGAAGTGACGCCACTCTTGGAAGGCATCCACTATAGCAAGCAGCTCTTTGTCGTGGATCTCGTAGTTGATCTCAGCAGCAGAGAACTTTCGTGAATAGAACGCAACTGGGTGAAGCTTCTTGTCTATGCCCATCTGTGAAAGCACAGCTTCCAAAGCAAAATCTGAAGCATCGGTCTCTAAATAGAAAGCCTTTGCAAAGTCAGGGTGTACCAAGATTGGAGCCGTAGTGAATGCCATCTTGAGATCTTGAAATGCTTTTGCTGCTTGTGATCCCCATTCGAGCTTGTCTTTGCTTGTTAGACGCGTGAGTGGTGCAGCAACTTGAGAATAATTCTTGATGAAGATCCGATAGAAGTTAGCAAATCCAAGAAAACACTGAACATCTCTAACCGTCTTCGGAACTTCCCAAGATATAATTGCTTCTACTTTTTTTGGATCCATCTTCAAGCCCTCTGTAGTCGCAATGAAGCCCAAAAATTCCATCTCATTCTAGTGAAATTGACACTTCTCCAACTTGGCGTAGAGTCCTCGTTCGCATAGTTTTTCAAGAACCAAACAAACGTGCTTCTCATGTTCTTCTTCATTCTTGGAAAATATCAAAATATCATCCAGATAGATGACAACAAAGTCATCGAGGTACTCCCGAAAGATGTCGTTCATCATATGCTGAAAGACCGCTGGAACATTGGTAAGACCAAAAGGCATGACATTATACTCAAAATGGCCATACCTTGTACGAAAGGCTGTCTTCCATTCATCTCCTTCTTTGATTCGCACAAGGTTGTAGGCTCCTCTTAAATCAATCTTTGTAAAAATTCTTGCACGTCCAAGTTGATCTAAGAGGCCGGAGATCAAAGGTAAGGGATAGCAATTTTTCTTGGTCACCTTGTTGAGTCCTCGATAGTCCACGCACATCCGCAGTGAGCCATCCTTTTTCTTCACGAATAGGATTGGTGCTCCAGCTGGCGACTTTGAATGTCGAATAAAATTCTTGGCTAGATTCTCATCGATGTACTTCTGCAATTCTGCCAACTCCGTCTGCGATAGGTTGTATATTGGACCAAAAGGTGGTTGCGCTCCTTCCTCTAAGTCTATGGCGCAATCATATGGTCGATGTTCCGGTAGTATATCGGCGTTCTTCTTCTGAAACACGTCTTCAAAATCCCTATATTGCTCTGGTATATTCGATGTTGAGATATTCTCGCCGCTAGTTGGAGCTGCATAAATGACAAATGGTGCGCCTTCCTTGGACGATCTTAGGAACGCTCTCGCTCCAATAAACATGGATTTCTTCATATAGGTTCTACCAACAGGTTTATTATTATTTTTTTCAGGAAATGTTATCCTTCATAGCCTCCAATCAATGGACGGATTATGATCTTCTAACCAAGAAAGACCAAGGATAACAGGGCTTGATGGGGTTCTAATAATATTAAAAATAACGTGACTACTATGGTCCTTAAACACCACTTCTATAGGTTCTGATTCGTGGGTAACGTTGCCTAACAATAAGGGTCATCCATCTATCACCTCTACGTGAACAGGTTTGGACTTCTGTACTAAACGGATCTTGTGGCGTTTAGCAAACTCTTCATCTAAAAAACAAGTAGATGCCCCCGAATCCAATAAAGCTAAAGTTTTTTGTTTTTGAGGGCCTAAAAACAAAGGAATTGTAAAACAACGGGCAGGTTGGACAGAGAAGGAGGAACCTGATTGTTGTCATGATATTAGATTGTCCAGCCGCACGGTTCCTACTGTGGCTGGGCGTCGTCGTTTTCCGGAATCATCGCACTTCTAGTCTTGACAGGGTGCCAATTTTGCTTCTTTGGGCAATTTCCAACCTTGTGACCTTCTTCTCCACAGTACAAACATAACCCTTCCTCCATACGCCGTTTCTTCTCTGTTGGAGTAAGAGATCGGACACGCGTCGTGTCGATTTGCATGGCTGTTGCCTCCGAATGTGAGTTTAAGCTATTTGCAGACATAGTCACGTCGTAACGAGTCATTTGGTGTCTTGGACGTTGGTCTTGGCGACGCTGGAATAGGCGGTTGTCACACTTTACAGCTTGGCTAATAGCTTCGTTGAGCGTTTGAGGATCAGGAAGAGATAACAGCAAGTCCTTCACATCATCCTTCAAGCCCCAATAAAACTGACTCACCAACGCCTCTTCACCCCAATTAATGTCACTTGCCAATTGTCTGAAATCCGAGGCATAGACTGATGCAGAGCATGTTCCTTGTCGTAGCGATCGGATCTTTGTTGTAGCCCATCGAACTTTATCATGCTCGCCAAATGCTTCTGCAAACGCCTCCAAGAACGTTTCAAAGTTGCTCAGGATTGGCGATCGCTTCTCAAACAAGGAAGTAAACCAAGACAGAGCTTGTGCTGTAAGCAAGGTTCCAACAAGCCCAACACGCGCTTCCTCCGTCGGATAACGTTCGGGCTGTAAAATTGTTATCAACCTGATTTGGTTGACAAAACCTCGAAACTTGGAACGAGTTCCATCAAACTTATCCGGAAGACTAACTCGAGGCTCCTTTCGTTGTAGGACTACTCGATCTTGTTGAAATGGAGGTAGAACTGCTTCTTCTGGCGCAGAAGTTTGAGGCTGATATGCTTTAGATGGCGCTATCTCACATGCTCTATTGTTATGGAGTCCTACCATGACTCCTTCGATCTCTGTTGTCTTATGTGACAACGAGGCAAGAGCATTTATGATGGCGTCTAGTTTGGATTCCAAACTTTCAGCCATTTTAACGTCTTGACCTTCGGCTAACCTTCAGAAAGAAGAAAAAAGAGTTTTGACAAGAGGACAATATTGGTTCAGAGGAGAGTACTCCGCAACCTCTAAAACGCCTTAAGACTCCAAGATGAGGGGTAATCCACTCTCTCCAAGAAGAATAAGGCTCCAATATTGAGAAAGAAGAGATATCAGTTTAGAGGAGGGTAATCCGCAACCTCTAAAACACTAGCACACCTTCAAGAAGAGGGGTAATCCACTCTCTAACAAGAAGGAACTAGCTCTGATACTAGTGAAAATGTAGTCTCGACAAACTGTCACGGACACAAAATACAGACTTGAAATCTAACAAGAAGTTCAAGAAGAAGTGGCAGAACTAGATTAAACAGATGAGTACAAGAACAACACCAGAAAGGTGAGCTAGAACTCCAAGAGATGTGTTGTCGAGACTGAAGAACCCTTCAGCCTCGACTCCTATATATACTACTGAATAGGAAGCTTCTCGAGCTACTTCCGCTAATTAGGACGCTTCTCCAACAACTTCTACTAATTAGGAAACTTCTCGAGCAACTTCCTAGAATCTATCAGAATATTCTAGAACCTTCTAAGAGAATCTTTAGGGAATATTCTAAGAATCTTCTAGAACCTTCTAAAGGAATCTTTAGAGAATATTCTAGAAGAATATTCGAAGAATCTTCCAATGTATGTCCATGACACCTACTCTTATCTATTTGACTAAAAGAGAGGTAAATTATTTATCAAGCCTTCAATATCTAATTTTTAAAATTTTCAATTGTGCCAAGTTAAGTATTTCTCAAGTCTTTAGATGATGCCAATTTTTTTATAGGAGTTATTTTGCCATAAGTAGTTCTATGAATTTTTCTTGGTATTATTATTTCTTTAATTTTTAGACTTTTTTGGCTATGTTTGAATTGATTTTGTATATTGCATGAAAGGCAATGTGAATTTTTTCATACCATGAGTGTGACTGGATTTGTGATATTCCTTTTTTTGAAGCATCTATGAAAAGTTTTCTACCTATTGCCATATCTAGTTATTTTTTGTGAATATGTGGTATAATGCAATGAACTCATCAGAGTATCATTACTTTTGAAAATTAGTGTTTCTAATACAAGGTCTAGGATAGTTTGTATAAATATTAATATTATTTGATCATATGTAATGTCATTGCTAGAAAGTTTAATTCCCAATGCCTTCTAAAAGTAAGAATAAATTAGTGGAGAGTAGTAGAATACTGCTCTATCAATTGTGTTAGATTTATCTATTATAAAAGGTGGTTTTGTTGTTTTTTCTATCTATACAAATTGTATCTGTTGTAGTACTAGACTAGGTTATTTTGAGGATCTTGGTCCATTAATCTTTGAACTTTTTTCTTCCTAGCTAGCGAAGTTATATGTAAGAAGGTTGTTTGCTATAGAGTCCTTAGAATTAGTAGTCTTATTGCATGGATGTTTCCTCTTCTTTCTTTAATTGAGTATGCAATATTTTGTATGATATAAAATGCTTCAGCATTGATTGCATTGTATAGGTAGTCTACTATACTCAATTTTATATTCTTTATCATCTCCAGTAAAATTGAATAGAATCAATGATTGAGATAGGTTTGTTATGTTAAAGATAAGTAATTAGACTTGAGGTCCTGCTATCTTATTATAATAAGTTACAGATAGATCTATTGCAATCACTTTACCAATAGTACTAAAGTTTTTTGTGAGGAGTTGTAGATTTCTAAAAATATATCTTATGCTTTAGAGTTGGGCCCAAATTAGAAAGTTAGTGTGGTGGATGGTTGACATGGATTTGGAATCGAAGTGTATCTGTCACATTATGAACATAAACTCTTAATTATTGAATTTATGTTGTTTGCTTAAGGTTTGTATTTTTCCTTATTTGCTAGTAAATTGGATTTGCATTGAACCTAGATTTGTAGAAGTATTTGTAGTGCCTACAATTATAGTATCAATTTTATATGCATGAAAGAGAATCTTTACATTTGGCTCAACTATATCAAACTACTGCGCTCAAATAAGTATTCCATTCCTGGACACTCTAATATTAGTTAGAGAACCAACAAAGCCTCGTCTCAACTTTTCAGTTAAAGTCCACTTTAACGGAAACATATCGAAACGGAGCCTTTTCTCCAGTCTGAAATCGCATGCGACAGGCAAAGGCCGTCTTGGTCACAACTGCGAAAAGGGGCGGTGAGCGACGGCGACATAACGGCGGTAAAACGGCGCTTTGGGGTGATGGGTGGAGGCCGTTCGGCTATCCAGTTCAGCTGACCTTCAAGCATCCGTCGGCACCGTCGCCGCGATCCTGTAAGCTTTGATTTTGCGAGTCGTTGCTGAAGGGGTTGCGAGATCGAAGACGATGCTGCGGAGTCTCATGCTGTCCCATGTCACCAGGAGATCGATACCCTGTGCGCCCCTCCGGAGCTCTTCGGCGTTGTCGGCAGTCGCACGCTCTCCGTCATGGTGGCTTTTCCAGCGGTGTGGCAGCGCAGGGCATGAGGATCCAGTGTCCACCGGGAGCTTCTGTCGGACATTTGCTGCGCTTGGGGGCGGTGACAAGATGGGCAAGAGGGTAGGCACTCATAATGGGACCTTTCATTGCGACGAAGCGCTTGGGTGCTTCATGATCCGGCTCACTGACAAGTTTGCTGATGCGGAGATTGTGCGGACCCGTGATCAGCAGGTGCGAGATGGGTCCAATTTGTGAATTTGTCTATTCTTTTGTGGTTCAGGTGCTGAATTTTGCTGTTCGATTTCTACTCTTGGGTTTTTTCTCTGTGTCGGATTCTGGGTTTATCATAAACCCTAAATTTTTCTCGAACCATTCATTGAGGCGTTTGGAAATTGATATCATGGCAGTCGTTCCTTCTTGACCTGGCTTTAGTCTTAAAGCTCTGGCGAAAGCTAGAGTTTCATAATCTTGCTAGTGGGGAGATATTTTGAGATTGGTAGTGATGGGGGGAGTTCTTTGGCTTTACGAGTAGCTTGACGTATCCGGACAATGCTCTGTAATTTTCATGAAAGGTTCTGTAGGGATTTCTGCGTTCTCGTTCTGTCGGTATCATTAGTGGTGTGTAGGTCTCGTGAAACTCATGTGCAGCATGCATGAAGCTGGTGTATACATTTAGAGTGGGAAATGTTGAGCTTCTGGATATTGAGAATATATAGAAGTGACCGAAATAATCCTAAAAGAGAGCGTGGTGAAGCCATTTTCAAATGAGGGTTCAGCGAGGTATATGGTTCCATTCTTCGTGTATTTTTCTGAACGATGCACTCTGGTCAAGAGATGCAACAACAGAAAGTCGGATTTACTGCCTAGAAATAGCAACCAACATTGTCTAATGTGTTCCAAATTGGTTGAGATTAGATAAGTACTTCAACTTTTGAACTTTTTGGTTTTCCTGTGAAACGAGAGACATGTGGCTCGTCGCCAAAGTCGATTTGATCAGCTCGTTGATATGACGGTAACTTTAGAACCTTTGGGAAGAAAACGAGAAAAACTTTTTTGCTCCATTTTTCCCCCGAAATTCTATCTTTTCCTTGGATGCATCTACATTAGACACATTATAATCCAGTTTAATAGTTCTGAAGCTAGTACTGTGGAATTAAGGCACGATCATAACGAGATTCAAACTTTGAGGGATAATGAGTTTATGTGGTTATCATCGATATTGGGCATCTGCTTATGTAATTATTTATTCAGGTCCTGGACACTTGTGATGCTGTACTGGACGTGGGTGGTGTTTATGATCCTGTAATTGATCGTTATGATCACCACCAGCGTGGGTTCGACTGCAGTTTTGGTCATGGGTTTGTCACGAAGCTGAGTAGTGCTGGACTAATTTATAAGGTAAAACTTGGCTTTTCCTATTCTTTCATGCCATAGTTTGCAGCAATGCATCTTATTTCCTTCTGCTTGGTGATGTTTATTTCTTGTAAACCTCAGATGTCATTTGCATTAGTTAGCTTGTTTGAACTTGTTCAGCACTCGGACACATCAAAATTCATAATTGTGGGCTTTTGGTCAATGTTAGCTTTCCTTGTTGCATCTGAAGCAAAAGTTGAATTGTGACCTCTGGATTCATTTTGCAGCACTACGGACAAGAGATAGTGGCGAAGGAGCTAGGCCTGAGTGAAGATCACCCAGATGTTCAGCGAGTCTTTTTGACAATGTACAAAAGCTTTGTAGAGGTAACTTGTATTTTACAAATCGCTATGGTTGTACATGAGTGTGAATGTTGATAACCTTAGTACGAGACACCACAAAATTATTAAAAATTTGATATCCTCACGAGTTACAGGAGTGAAGTTTAATTGCTCGTGGTAGAATTGTGAACTTCGTACACACGGTAATTTTTTTACATTTCTAGACATCAACGTTTTACCTTTAGCATCAATCGTATACAACCGATGGTTGCTGATGTCCACAGTTATGATACAGTATTGATTGGATTGTTTTTCCCTGAATGCAGGCCATTGATGGAGTTGATAATGGAATTAATCAATATGACACAGACAAATTCCCCCGTTACGTAAATGATACACACTTATCAGCCAGAGTGGGAAGACTGAACCCCGGTTGGATGGACGAGAAGACACCAGAAGCTGAAGATGAGGCTTTTCGCAAAGCCATGAGCCTAACAGGTATCGAATTTTTGCAGGTATTTACAGACTTCTTTGGGGGCCACATCACACCCACCTTTTAAAGTTGCTCTGCTCTGGGGTCTCAGTTTCGCCGTTTAGCACTTAGGTTTATCAGATGGAGCTGGATGTTTTGAAGTCAAACTTATGAAACCAAGTGACTGATCAAGTTATTTAAGGTCTGTAAGTTATGTGCATGCACGTCAAAGTGGTTATTGTTGTCCATTAATATTAATTTTATAATCGGGGTCTGGCAGTCTTTACGGTATTATGCCAGATCTTGGTTGCCAGCTCGATCTATTGTTGCAGATTGCGTTGCTGATAGGAAAGAGTCTAACAAATCTGGCGAAATTCTGATCATTAAGCAATACTGCCCTGTAAGTTATTTTGAATTGCACATTTTTCTCGATATTAACCTTGTTTTTGATACTATATGGTTTTCAACTGTAGTAGGGTTTCTATCACTTAAAGTATTTATGATGTTGACAGTGGAAGGGGCACCTGATCGAGCTTGAAAAGGAGTTGAACGTGGATCCAACTATCAAATATGTACTCTATGAGGTACTACAACATTGCTTGTTGTATTTTTTTGGCTAATATGCATGCAAGCTTCTCTTAATGTAGAAGCTCTTCTCTAGATTTGGTTCAAGATCAGCACTCGTCAAGCGAAGAGGAAGTTTGTGGTAATTCAGTAAGCGGTTTTGACGATATTCTGTCTCCATTTTTGTCTTCTGTTAAATTTCTTTTTGGAATGATCGGAAATGCTTCTAAACTAACACAGGACGATGAGGGAAATAAGTACTACAGTAGCTTAAAATTAAAACTGTGCTGGATTACCTTGTCAAGAATCATGCTTTTAAGTTTTAACATTTATTAGCTTGACAACTTTTGACTCCTACACTCTTGCCATCCTGTTAGACTGGTTCAGATCACTATAGAACATTTCTATTTATTCAGCATGGTGCTGCGCAGTCCTAATGGTGACACCAATAGTTGATAAGTGATCACGATTCGATATCTAATTTTTACGTTGTGCATGTATGAGCAGGATGGCCGCAGTAAGGGATGGAGAGTGCAAGCAGTTTCCGTGAGTCCAGGGTCATTTGAAAGTCGGCTGCCACTGCCTTCTACTTGGCGGGGTTTGAGGGACGATGAACTCTCAAGAGAAACTGGGATTGATGGAGGTGTATTTGTTCACATGAGTGGTTTTATTGGTGGGAATAAAACATTCGAAGGGGCGCTTGCAATGGCAGAAAAGGCTTTGGCAATGAGAGACTCTCAAACTGTGTAGGTCGTGTTCTGGAGAACTCTTTCGCACACTAAATTCTAGAATTCAAGTAAATTCTCTGATTCAATTTTTTTATATATGAAATCAGCGCATTTCCTCGTTTTGGTGGAAATAGTGCTTCGGATTCGTCCTTTATGATCTTGCATGCTTTAAATCGAAAACTATCACCTTCGAAGCGAGAGCCTCATATGATTACTAGGTTAGATGGTCTCTTAAACCTTGTGATCAGTGTTGAATTTTTCACTTTATGATGTGCTAACACTATGCACAGTTATCTAACTGGGATGCTGCTTGCACGACTTTGCTGAAATGATTTCTTTTATTAATTACAGCGTTTAGCTATGTAACTGTAATTGGTTAAGCTGTAATTGTGGTGGAAGGCCAACTTGAATGAACCAGTTTAAATTATGATTATTCTATTCATACATCCACATTCACTAAAACTTTTGCATCTTTTGCATGATGAATAAGCTGTTTTTGCTATCGATCTATGGTCTTTTGCATCAATTGATCTTCTAGTTAGTATTTCTTTCAATTGATGAAATACAATAGTTGATGAAATACAATAGTTTTAGTGAAAAGTTTGCTCGCTTAAAGAAACAATTTGAACAACAATTGCATTAAAATGCAATATTTTTTCTTCTAATTCACGTAATTACATTTCAAACATATTGAAACCCATTTTTTTCATATATTGAAGAGCTTAAAAACATAGCTTGTAGCATTTCTTGAAGGATTGTACAAGAGACAAGGTAAAACTCTCCAAAACAGATCACAATTTTTTGCTAATTTATCAGTTGAGCTAAGAAATGTTTTGCTTGAAAATAAGATTTTAATAAGAAAAAGTCTCTAAATATATAAATTTTTTGGTATATATATACACATACATACAAACAAAATCATAATATTTATGATTTTTTGTAATAAGAATACATTGTATAGATAAAATATAATTCAAAATAATACATAGAAAGATAACTTTAAAAATATATATGTATTAACATTGACATATATTGGATAGAAATTATATTATTTATAATTTAATTCTTTGAAAATATTACTAATGTTTAAGAAATGGAAAATGTTAAATCAACTCATAGGAATATTAAATCAACCTAATGCTCCTTGGCTCATGTAAACAGTCTAGGAAGATTGATTCTCAAGCCAATGAGGTTATGATTCTTGGTGTAGCACTTGTAGTTCATAATCTGATCAAGCAAGCTGAGTTCTAAATCATATTGGTGTGCATTGAACCAACAATCAGTGGGGAGGAAGATTTGAAAGTTATTGTCAATTGAGCTCATAGATTTTCCTTTTCACAAATCCAAGAAACAATCACAAAAATTGAATTATAGAAATTAGGTGGGTTAATTTAAGATTTAGGTTGGTTAATCCAATATTCTCCTAACAAATATAGCTTAAGAGATTACACACACACACACACACACACACATATATATATATATATATAGATATAAAGATAAGTAAAGAATTAAAATATTTAAACACATCAAATAATTAGATTATGCCAATAAAAATTAGAAATAGATTTTTGAGAAACAAAGGCAAGATTGCACAAACAATGAAATCAACACCAATATATATATATATATATATATATATATATATTAAAATTTGAATCAAAATATTAAAAAGTATGATTTTGTCAAGATGAACATTAGAGCTGCTAAAAATCTCTTAGTATTGTTCAAAACATATTCTAAATACCTACAAAAGAGAGTATGTATTATATTGTAAGAGTGCTACCCATGCCTACCTCTCTCCATTGGAATCTCCATAGGAACATTCATTAAATAGTGGGAAAGTTAACCATATTACATATCTATAAACAAGAAAAAAAAAAATCTATATATATATATATATATATACATGCACTGAAGCATACAAAGTAAATTTTTGTAATGAATGAATTATAAATGTGTAGAACTATTTTTTAAATTTGATAATATAAAATACAAAATTTTAAATTAATAAATAATACATAATAATATTTTATATTATGTTAAAAGTATTTTAAATACACAGTAATTTAAATATATTTTTAGTGTACCTTTATGTTTAGTTTCTGTAATTTATGTTTAAATTATGTAATATATCACAAAGCAGTATGCAATATAAATGCTATGTAATTTATATTGCATACTACTTTGTGATAATATAACAAAATTATATTATGTTTCATATGACTTTTTATTTCATTTTATTTGATATGTTCTAAATTTAACAAATAAAAAAGTAAATTTTTTAGCATATCAAAATTTAATTAATTTGATAAGTATTATACTAATATGAGAAAAAAGTATTTTATTTTTGGAAAATACCAAAAAGAACATTAATTTAGATATTTCAAAAGTAAAATGAATTTCCTGCCAGAAAATTATTGTATTATATTATATACATCATAATGCTAAATTCTATAAATTTATTATGTACATGCACAGGTTTCTTGAAACTATGCTCATAAGTTTAAATCTCTCTCTTTATATATATATATATATATATAGATTAAAAGTGATGTTTATCAATTGTAAATGTTTTAGAGCTAAAGTAACTTATTTTTGAATTTTAATTCAATTTGAGTGAGTAGAAAATTTTAATTAAATGATAAAAATAATACAAAAATATTTTAATTATAAGAAAAATTAAAATAATTAAAAAAATATTATTAAACTTTAAAATAAATCATATTAATATCTTAGAAAGAACTAAAGCCTATAATTATGGTTTAAATAATTAATTTTTACTAAATATTCACAAGAGCTATTTTTAATAATTTGAGACCAATTTATATTTTTTTAAAATAAATAAATACAATGTGGGTATATCAAACTTTAAAGATTTACATAAAATAATTTTAAAATCTTCCAAACTTTATTTAATATATTATGTTGTGCTTAAGAATGTTTTATAACAAAAACTATCTATTCTAAAAAATTAAATGATATTAATTTATAAAATAAAAGGTTTGTGTAATAAAGAATATTGAAATTTTAATTTTTTCCTAGAATTTCAAGATGTTTGGAATTTTTCCAAACATTATCACTAGGTTTCTTTTACAACCTTTGAACAAAAGTTGTTGCAAAAAATTATGTCTAAAAACTCAAGAAATGTGTCTTATTAAGAGACTTTTTTTTATTGGCTTGTGAAAAAAATCACTAAAAGCTAAGATAGTTTGTTTTTATCCATACAAGTAGTATTTATGATGAAATATTATTATAATCTTGAATTCTATTAACTTCTCTCTTATTTTCTATTCATTTTAAATATCCTTAAGCATATTCCAAAGAAATTATATTCATCCTATTTTAAATAATATATGATCATTTTAATTGTGTATTATCAAATTTATTTTGGATATCTCAACAAGATCAAGTGTAGCATTCTTTAAGTGTTTTGTAGATTGTAAATGTCACTTCTTAGTTGACATCTTACCAATGTTTTTAATTTTAAGTTTATCTTGATTTGCAACAATTAAGATAAAGACATGACATGACGTAGGTTAAATTCTTAAATATATGTGTATATTTATGTATATAATAATCGAAATTTGATACATATATTAAACAAATTTAAAAAAGTTTAGACTCATATATTAATACAAACATACAAACATATACATAAAAATTACTTATACGTATTCATTATATAGTTTCATTTGTTCAAACAATGAATTTATTTTTCTCTCTTCAAATACATGCTCTAAAAAATTTCAAACATTGATTACATAAACTTTGGATCAAATGAAGCTATAAATAGCAACATATATTTTGTTCAAATTTGATTTTAAATGTAATGCAATCAAAACCAAGACATTATAAGTCATCAATTACCATAGAGAGCAACTAAAACCATAAAATGACTAAGATAATGTAAGAACGTACCCTATCTCAAATAAAATCACACCCCTTTAGTTTTATGAACTACATAATTTAGATATATGGTACTTCCCTTGACTGCGGAGGAAAAGATGGAGTATTCCTCTGTCCTTCACATCATTCTCAGTTGCTGAGAATTACAAACTAAAAAAGACGCTCTATATTATTTTGGATTCCAAAGAAATCAAACAAATAAATAGATGCAAAGATCTTAATTGCAAACTTCAAGACAGATCTAGATCATATCTATGAACCCACTATACATACTACATTCACAATATACACTGTTTGAG
This sequence comes from Physcomitrium patens, assembly GCF_059467195.1. Classification (NCBI taxonomy): domain Eukaryota; kingdom Viridiplantae; phylum Streptophyta; class Bryopsida; order Funariales; family Funariaceae; genus Physcomitrium; species Physcomitrium patens. The sequence continues at coordinate 14,956,858 of NC_143423.1, read as the reverse complement.
AAAATAGAACGAATATCCAGAGAGGTTTTAGATTGTCTTTGAGATTCAAACTACCAGTGAACCATTATCTCACAAGAGGCCAAAAATAAGCGTCTCAAATTAATCTCATTCCAGCAATCCGAATGTTACGAGAGATTAGATATTGGACAAGGGCATAGACCATTCCAATGCAAGCTAAGAATCTGATACTAACAATGTCGGTTATGATGGCTACTGGCAGATTCATTGGCGTTGTCAAGAGCAACGTGATGTCTGATTGCTTGAGATAGTTCCACATGAACCTATTGAACAAAAAGTGATTGGGCGTAGTAAGCATTAGAAGGATTATATTCTTCACAAGGTAAAAGAGACCCGGCCCACCTGTCTGCAACCCCCAGTCAGAGCTGTGATAGCCATGCCACACTTCAATCCATAAACGATAACCTGCAGAAACAATTAGATAACCAGACGCTGCTGCAGTCAATGGAAAGTACCGCTGCCGATCTCCGAATCCTGTCGACAGATTAGCGTCTTGATTCAAGAGCAACAAAATAGGGGCCAGGACGACAATTGACCGATCGGAGCCTCCTGTAAGGTGAAGGTTAAGAATCAGACAAATGCTGAAACATAGCAAAGTTGCCACATTGCCGATAGTTGCCATCCAAGCCCCTTCTGCAGCGAGCTTTTTCACGCTGAACGCACTGGTTGATGAAGGCTTGCGCTGCTGAGCCAGGCGATACTTAGGTCCAGGACCTCCAACGACCTTGTCAGATAACTTGTCGGCTATGATTGATGCCAGCTTCAACTTGATTTCAAAAGCAATCGCCATGAAAATTGCAGCATAAAGACCCAACAAGGATACTCTTGAACCCTCAAGAGCAAAAAGCGTGATATAGTTGTCCTCACTGCCTGCCCGATCTCCAGTTCGAAACCTCAATTGTCCCTCTGCTAAATAGATAACTGGACAAAGCCCAACTAAAATTGCAAAAACCCAAGGGAGTAGTCGAGGGCTTGTCGCTGAAGGTAAGTGTGTAAAAACCAGGAAAACAGAGGCACATACCATAGCTGCTACAAGCAATACATGCAAGATAGCAGCCTGAAGGAAGTATTGCGCACAAAGATAAACACCAGTGCTGACTCCCATGCCCACTGCGTACACAAGACGAAGCTCCACAACATCTTGGATTGGGATTGCAGAAGTTAGTGCTGCCAGTGATATCGTGATAGTTACGATTAGGAGCCATGTAGGCCATGTAGGTGTTTCGGCTGCAGCACCATAAATGGACAAGCTGTCGGCAGATCTTTCTGGCATGTGAGCTTTGTCCCACCAGAACGTCCAAGCCTCAGGTACCGGAGGCTGCATAAGTGTGAGCAACAATCCAACGGATATCACAAGCACCAACGCCCGCTTGGCACTCTGTATCAACATGAATAAATGTCAGAAACGCGTACAACATGCACCTCATAATCGATACGTACACAAGCCAACAAATGAGATAATCATGGAATTCATCAGTGCAATACTCAACTTGGAGACCTTGATATCACCAACCAATGCACGGCAAACATGGATAAGTTTTACATATGCTCCAGATGTTCGTATATTAGAAAAGTTGTTCGAATATTTCATAGCTGACTCAGCGATGAAGGTTTGGGTCCACGTGACTACATAATTATCTCTAATTCACTGCTTGGATTTTACTTGAAAGAGGTACTTGTACAGTACCTGGAGAATAATAATATGTACTGCATTATGTCATAGATTTTAAAGAATACTAAAAAGATCAACTTGTTACAAATCATACGGTTATATATAAGTTCTTGTTTTATCTAGAGCTCAATTTAAATAGCTCAGACAACTCAACGAACTCTGGACATTATTTGCGTCTAGAAATGATTCTTAACCTATTCCATATCTGCATGTAGACTTACCACGACGCTCTTATAACATTCACGCAGACATGCAGGCATGCTTTATACAAAGCTCAGGACAAATACTTTTCCTTGAAAACACAGTTCCAGATCGTCGTAAAAGACTTCATATGGAGCACTCTCAAGTAAGAGAAGGGATAACACAGACCCAGCTACAACCAGTCCTAACTAATATTTCCTCAAAAGTACATCACAAGCAAACTTTTCTCAAAACACTAAAAGATTACTCTAAATGACGACAACCACATGCAAAATGTCATGATGTTACGCGAATATCTAGTAGCATTACTTGTAAAGATACTGCATACCTGTATGTGAGAGAAATGCTGTGTGACGATTGGAGCACATGCAACACCTGCTGACAGAATTAAGCTGCCCAATATCAACCCATCAGAAGGAGTCAACCCTGTCCACCATTGCAAAGCTTCAAACAAAGTAAAGCGACAAAGCCAAACTGAAATGCCAATAATGGCTGCATGACCCATTCCTTGCCATGGCTTCATCTTGAAGCCTCCACCCTTGTTTCCAGTCCTGCAGACATTACCCATGAGACATAAAAAAATTCAATGCAAGTAGTCACCTCCTGGTCAAAAGTTTGAAAATGGTCAAGTTGAAGTGCGAAATCAGTGTATTATACTTCAGAAAAAGGATTATCTTCTAAGACAAAAACAAAATGAACATTGCCGGAACCTACAATTGCAAATTACAGAACCGAAAACCAACAGGAGAAAAAGATTTAAGAAAATACTTGTAAAGTAATAGTGGAGGTGTAACTGCAAGAAGAAGTAACGCAGCCGCCCACACAACATGAGGTGAACTTAGGAACAGCATTGAAAGCTTGGACAAATAGAAACATGTTGTCAGCCAACAAGATACTGAACTGATCCTCTTGTCTGCTACCAAACGATGCACGAGCACTAAACCCAGCACTGTCGTGAAAACGACCATGTAACTGGGATACACCACATCATCCTCCATGGAAAAATAGTAGATGCTCGTAAAATTATAAAGCCGATTCTCCAAATGGCAAACAATTAGAGCATGAATCACGAGTCCGGCCTCTGCAGCATATCGTAATTTGTTGGGAAGAAGGGAAAGTGCTGGTACACCCATCGCCACCACAGCGCCTCCAATAATATACTTGCATATTGTTTGCAGGGGGGCTCCTCCCAACCAGATGTTCAAATACCAAAAATTGTGCACTACGAACCAAGTTAAAGGCACAACCGCAGCTACAACAGAGATCGTGTAGGAAACGATACTCTTGTTTAAGAAGAACTGGGCGATGAAGTATGCAGCAATGACTGGAGCAGGCAAGAACTGCACACAACAAGTAAGTCAGGCACATGAAAACCAAGAACGAACTCTTCCCTTAGCTAAACGATTTTCTCCGAATACAGACAGATGAATCAGTGATGTCCCATCTGTCTCTCTGTCCACTCATCTACATATATACTAAACCTAGTTTAAAAAATGATTCATACCAACACTTACTTGGACATCCAAGTAAACAGATTCTCCGACTTACTTAGACTCAACTCTTGTACATGTATGAATTATTATTGTATATCCAGGTATTTTACATTAGGCAATGCTAGCAACTGAAAGCCCATATCAGAATCAACATGCCCAGTAAGACATTCATACATCAGTGGGCTGCATATAGGACATGACAGGCATGATATGCCGGCAACTAAAAACCCCTCATTAAACAAGAGGTATTAGTGATGCAAAAATAAGATTACGTACCATCCAGGGCAAGCCGATCGCGATCGATGCTGAAAATGAAGCCGCCACCATGAGAGAAGTGAGTAGAGGAGCTGTCAAAGCATCTCCAATTAGACCGAATAGGTATGCCACGAGTCCAGCTGCACCTCCCAAAGCTGCGATTGTTACAAGGATGTAGTTCCAAGGCGATGGAATTTGGATGTACTGTCCAAATGAGTAGAACACGACCCTAACTTCCAGGCAGAGTATGACGACAAGCAAGGCTATGGCACCATTCATAAGCCTCACTTGTTGAAGCAGGTGCTGATCCTTGTACAACCAATTAAGAGCTCCTTTTGTAGAAGCGTAAAGCTGAAAAAGCAACGGAACAAAGAACAGCAGCAGAAGGTCACAGATGGCATTTGCTGAAGAAAACAGGCGAGCGTGGTGTGAACCGATGTGAAGAAGCAAGGGGAGGAACATAAGTGCCATCGTGTGGAATGAACCCTCAAGAGAGCCTTGAATCAGGGCTTCCTCCGCAAACTGCCCACCATACGATCTTTCAGTTTTCAGCCTAAACGATGAAGGCATTGGCAATGCAAAAAGCCAGTAGAGCTCGAACAAAAACACCATGTAATAGTAAGGCGCATTCGTCATCCCCACAGCCATCACAACCCCCCATGTCTGTATCGTAGAAGCTGTAAACGGAATGCACGCGAATAAAACCCTCTCCAGCGACAACACCACCGCAGGATTCTCCAGCTGCATCCACCGAAATTGCACGGACGCCCATATCCCGACCAGGAACATAAACTGGAACGATACGAACAGGCAACTCACGTGCAACGCCAACGATGTAGACGACGCCGTAAATGTCGATCCGGTCAAAATCATCGCCAGTCCTGTCGCCCCTAGAGTCCCCCAAATTCCAAACATCGCCCCTTGCTTCAAATGCAGCGAGTCCAGAATGTAGCATACCATTAACCCTACCGTCAGGGTGGCCAGCACGGGCTTCCCTCCAATTCCCGACAAGAATATCGCACTCGGAACCAACGCAACGGCCACTCGGCCATTGTACTGAAACGAGCCGGGCGCAAACCTAACCTCGCCTTCCCTGCGGCCCCTGATCCCCTCCCTGCCTAAGCTCATCGAGTCCATTCTCGAGGCCGACCTCATGCCTGCCCCGCTTCCCGATGGTCTATACTCCATCAAATACTCTTCCCCTCTCACCTCCTCGATCCCTCATTTCATCTCCTCCATCGTCTCCTTCACGCCCCCTCCTAAGAAACCCTAAATACCTTCTTCTCCGAAACCTCAGTTACGACACTACAACACCGAGCGAAAAAACACAGAAATCCACACGACACGACAACGTCATTCAGAGTTCTACGATTACGAGATCCCTCCTCGAAATAACAATCTGGGAGCACGATGAAATGTGAGTTTGCTTTGAATGTGCGATGCAGTCAATCGACCGCGGGGCCTAATTCTTCCATTGGACACATAATTTCCCGAAAGCTTAAGCGAATTTTATCGTGTCTGTTGTGTAGGGTTGGTTATTGGTGGACGACAGCGCCTTTGCCAGGTCAGGCGGTGTGAACAGAGACGCAAAGCGCCAGCGTGGAGATTGGATGTTGACTTGGCAAGGAGTGCATCGTGGATTGGTTGTGCCACGTCGTTTGGTTGTTGAATTAGTGTGTATTGTTGACTAAAGTATTGCAACGGATAAAGGATTTTTTTGGATGTGGAAGTAGTCAGTGGATGGATGTATTATCCCCTTTGATTCGCCTTTCGAGGCTTCTTCTGCTTTGCTTTTTCTTTCTTCATTCCATTTCTTTTTCTTTTCTTATCCCTTCATGCTGTAAAGTTCTCTTGTCTGGAATCTAAACAAAATCTTCAGTTTTTAATTTTAAAATAGAATATAGAAAATTTAAAAATAAAAATAAAAATAAGTCATAAGAAATAAAATTTTAGTGATAATAAAGATTATTGTGAGTATTGGATAGATTTTTTTAAAAATAAGCTTATTATTTAACTAGATGTATGTGATTACATAACTTTGTAATAAAATAACTTGAATTTTAATTTATGTGTTATTTCAATTGTCTTTTTGAGAAATATTTGACCACAAATATAAGGGAGTACTGAAAGTGGAAAAATTAAGGTCAATTTTTAATTCTTAGATATCTAAAGATTTACATATTATATAAAGGAAAAATTCAAGATATTTATACAAGTCATAAAATTTAGCTACATACTAGATTGGAGTAAATTTTAACAACTAAGTTACAAAATTAGGTTATTAGAATTCTTCATCAAAATTAAAATATAAAGCTAAGCTTCATTAATAGAGGTTTTTTGCATTAATTTTTAATTTTTAATTTGATATTTTTAAAACTTATGAAGTTATACATAAATTATAAAATAAATAATTTTAAAATTTTAAAATAAATACAAAAATTTAATTATAAATGGTTTTTAAGATTTTTTAAGATTTAATTAGAATTTTATTTTAATAGTTTAGTATTTATTTATGTTTATTTTATTTTTTATTAATATTTTTTAGGATTTTAATTAAAATTAATTTAAGATTTAATTAGATTTTTTTAAAAATTTACTAAAATTTTTCAAATATTAAGAATAAAATCATAAAGAAGCAAATAATCCATATACTCTTTTTTTTACTAGAAAAGAATAAATATTCATTTAAAGATGGTATAATATTAAAACTAGAATGGCTATTGCCATAGACAAAAAGATTAGAGATTCTTGAAACAAAACTAAAATGCAACAAATTGCATTTATCACAAATGTTAATTTTTATTCTATTTGAAGGTAGTTGATAGGTTATCTTAGCCATCAATTGTCAAGGACACAAACTAGAAGAAGATACATAAACTTGTGGAATCTATGTATTAAGGACACAGAGTGGAAGAATATACATAAATTCATGGAATCTATGTCAAAAGGAAAGTGACAAAATAGAAGAAAGTATGTATATTCAAGGAAGAATTGGAATAGCTATTGCCAAAGACTAGAAAATATAAGACTCTTGAAATTAGACTAAAAGCAAGAAAGGAGTTGACAAGAGTGAGGAAGGCCTCACTCTTACTTCTATATATACTACTTAACTAAGAACTATGTGGCGACATGCTATAGGACCTCTAATACGCATCCAACTTGTAGGATATATGTCTAATTTGCAAGGCAAGTTTCCTAGGTGTGCACCATATGTCCAACTTGTACGACAAGTGGTCAACATGTCAACATGTGGCCTCCTTGTTGGCCAAGTTTTCACCCTATCAATCACCTATAGACATGTATAAAAACAAAGCAGCATCTATGAAGCTTCTAGGAAGTTTTTCACAAGATATTATCATATTTATCTACTTTGACTTATTTCTATCTATTCTTATTATCTAGACAATTATGAGAGTAAATATGTATGTCCGTTACATCAATAGTATTTCATATTAGGAAGAGAAGTCCATCCTATTATTTCATCGTTGTTAAGACTTTTGTAATTCTTTTCAAATAAAATATTTAAAATACAATAATGAGTGGTTCCTACTTCTAATAATATCACCAAATATTAGGATTCTTCTTCAAGGTAGTGATATCAAACATATTATATTTCACCATTTATTTGAGAAAAAACTTATCGTTCTTAAGAATCTTCATCTTTATAATGTCGTCTTGAAAGTTGTAACAATCTCAATGCCTTGTATTGTAAATCAATAAAAAAAAACTCTTAAGTTGAATTTTCTAGTTATTGATTCTTCACGTCATTAGTAAGACAAATATACAAAAATCACAAATCAAAATAAAAGATAGAATATATTCTTCATTGAATTTCATTTTTTTATAACAAAGAATTGTTTGATTCTTTATCTTGATTTTGTTGAATGTTGTCATTGAAAAGCATCAATCTTCTTTACTATATTTTTAAGATTCTTGGCTTGCTTCCATGTATATTTATTAATTTCATATTTGTATAAGATATTCCAAATAATTTCATATCAATGTATAAGATATTCCAATTTATTTTGGTACTATCTTAAATTTAATACTTCTTTGATCTTAAATTCTTGATAATTATCCACTTTTATATAAAGAAGTGGCATTTATATTTTTTCCAATATATTCATTGTCTTGTATGGTTAAAAAAGAAATAAGTGAAATATGGGATGGATCTTCATAAATTCTAATAGATGTAATTAATAAGCAATTGCACTAGTTTCTTCACAAATAAAAGGTGACTTAAATTTAAAATAATCTAATTTATCAAAAAGACAATTAGTCTTGATATTACAATAAGATAATCATACTTTTTTGCTAATAAGTAATTAAGGTAGTTTTTTACAATAAGCATTTGTATTAAATTTTTTTATTCTTGAACTTCTTTTAATTGTGTCTTTATTATTTCTTGTAGCTCTAATAAATAATTTTTTAAATCTTCTATTGCAAGATTATCAACTTTTATAAAATAAAAAATATCAAGTTATGGATGATAATCATAATTAATTAAAAAAAAAATTATTGAATAGAAGAATGTATTATATTATTATAAGCATACTTTGACAATGAAAAAAGAATCATCTAATCATCTTAATATTAATTGATAATATATCTCATACACTACTTCAAAATTTGATTCACATTTTTTATTTGTCTATCAATTTGAAGATAAAAAATCAAAGTGAATTTTATATCCATCTTTAATATCTTAAAAAGAATTTTTCAAAATCTTAATACAAATTAAATCTCACTATTTGATACAATATTCTTTAAAAATCCATGATAAAAATAAAAATTGTAAAGAAAAAATTTAATTTTTTCTACATTTATAATAACTTTTGTACACAGTACAAAATATACCATTTTAGTGAAACAATCTATTATCACAAATATAAAGTTATAAGAATATGAGATTAGAAGAACCATAATAAAGTCCATAGAAAGAAAAGACCATGGTCATTCTAGTATAAGAAATGAATAAAGAAGTCCATAAGATTGATAACAAGGATTTTTTTATTTTTTTATTTTTTTAATCTTGAATAAATATCATATGATTTTACAAAGTTTTAAATTATTTTTCACATTTTAAGCTATCAAAAATCTCTTGATATTAATTATAAAGTTTGATTTTATCAAAAATATCTTATTGTTAAAAAATTGTAGCAAGTTTGAAGAATATGTAATTGTGTTTTATCTTCTAAAAAATATAAGTATTTCTTTAAATAAAATAGTTTTTTTTTTTTTTTTTTTTAAATTCAAACTTAAAAGGATCAAGATATTTAGATAAATTATTTTTAGTGTCATAAACAAGAAGATCTAAGAATATATTTGATTGAATTTGATTGAATCCATAATCAATTTTGATTTTATAACTGAAAGTTGAAATTTTTTTAGCTTCAAAAAATTTGTTTATTATTAATCAAAAATTACATTTCTTTCTTTTGATGCAAAATAAGAATGATTAGAAAGTACATTTGACAAATATTTTTATTTTTCTTACCTATAAATAATATTCAATTCAAATCTTAACAAAAAAATACTTTAATAGGCTCAGTATAGATTTAAAATACAAGTTGATATAAAATACTTGAAGTTCTTGTGATTTTTATAAACAATTATTTAAATAGAAGTGCCTTCTAGATAATAGCACCATTCTTGAAATGAATCCACAATTATAAAAAGCTCTTTATTATGGATCTTATAGTTAATCTTAGTTGTTAAATATTTTTGAATAAAAAGCTACTAGATGAAGTTTGTAATTTTCTTCCATTTATAACAACACTGTTTTTAAGGCAAAGTTCAATGCATTTGTTTCAATAAAAAATAACTTAAAAAAATTGATACAATATAAGATTAGAATAAAAATAAAAGTTATTGATAATAGGATAGAAATATATTTATATTATTGATTCATAGAGATAGTATCCACCATAGAACCTTCTAGAAGGAGTTTAAAGCAGTTATTTAAGTGTGATCCATCATCTAAGAATATTCTAGAAAGTCCAAGGTAGTAGAATAAAGTATAAATAGAATTGGCTAGGATCTTTTGAGGCATTTGGTCAAATATGGCTTCAAAACTTTTGTCTTAATACAATTGGATTTTGTATCATCTTATTTTTTTCTGTTCTGTTTTAATTTTGGTTGTTCAATTTTATCTTCCGTGTCTCATTTTATTTAATTCTATTCAATTTTATTTTGGTCTAGTTTGTCTTATCTTGTGATAAGGTTTTATGTTATTATAGATTAGAAGGATCTTACATACTTGAGACAAATTGATCTTGTTTCATTGATATCAGAGTGAGTGTTATATTATTTTTTAGTAGTATGTCGATAGTCATCATCTAGTCTACAATTAGTTATTGTAGTTGTATTGGATATTGTGTTGAGGTTACTACAAGCTAATTTTGAAAAGTCAACCAAGAGGTGAAAAAGCATTATAATAGTGGAATTCAGTAGAGAAATTATAGCATAGGAGATATGAGGCACAATTCCAGATAGAGGCTCAAATACAACACTTCTTAGGTCAGATAGCTACTTTGCAAGGATAAATAGAAGCCTTGAGGATAAAAGAGTCGATATTTGTTAGATTAAAATTTAATAAGCCTATTATATACTCTAGAACTTCAAGACAAGAAGATGTATGTCAACATGCAAGAATACCTCCAACTATTTAGAGCAAATACCACTGAAAAAATTATGTATGTAGCCAACTATTTGAAAGATGCAGTAGCAATTGGCGGTGTCATGTTGTAACACGAGTATACTGTGAAAATATAAAGAAAGAGGACTTTTATTAATGTTCAGTTACCTCGAATATTGGGAGCAACGACCAATTCCAGTGCAAATACTGGGAGGCTAGGGTCAGTCACCCCGTTATAGTCAGCCAGGGCATACTCAAATGCTCCGTTCGATTCCAATAACGGGAGTCAGCAAAAAGGAAAAGGACCAATTCACACGACGGGTGACCCTGGTTTAAAGAGCCAATTGGATTCAATTTCAAGAATCCAATCCGGGTCCTCTTACCCAACATGAGACCTGAATTGGTCGGGCAACCCAATACAGTCTAATTACGGGAACATCTAGGTCTTACTACGGGCCTCTTAGCCAATTTGACGCGAGGACCAATTTGACCCAATTATGCGAACATCCAAGTTACTACGGGCATCCTACCCAATATGAGATCTGAATTGGTCGTGCGACTCAATGTGGTCCCGATTACGGGCTACGATTCCGTTTCAGGCTGTTCCGTCCTTTGTGCCGTTCTAGGAACGTCCTTTCGATAAAAGGATTTCTTAAAGGTAAAAACGGAGGAAAAAGCTCTGACGGCGAGAGCTAGTTTTGGATCTAAGCTCTGACGGCGGGAGCCAATTTCGGATCTAAGCTCTGACAGTAGGAGCCAATTCCGGATCCAAGATGGAAGATTGAAGAAATTCAGAGGATAAGGTTAGGAGAGAAAATAAGTTTTTATGGGGGGTTTTTTGAAGGATCGGAGAGAGCTAGCTTCATGCTTCGGGCGGGGAAAGAAGACAGAGAATTGGAGTTTTTTTTTCTTCATAGGGTTTTGGGAAGACTGAGGCAATCGTTACTGAAGTCAGTGTTGTAATGGTGAATTGGGATTTTTAATGAAGTGGATTTGATTACTCTTGACTGTTTTGTGAAATCGAGTTACGTCTGTGATGAAGAATTAAAAGGGTGTTTATAGGATTGAGTATGCGGAGTGAATGAAATTTATTGGGTTAATCTAACGAGACAGTCAGTGGATACAAGATCGTGAGTTTAAAGCGGTGTCGAAGATTAACAGTTTGGGTTATTCGGGGTTCTTTGTAACGTCTAGAGACCTACTGGCCAAGACAAAAAGGACTTCGGCGAGCAGTCGAAGGGCATTCGTATAGATTTACGGTGTATTCTTGCAGTCGTTTATATTCCAACAGTCAAAAACTGATAGACTGCTTGACTATTGGCGAATCTCCATACTACCTTCTACAGCTAGACGACCGGCACGTTCTCGAGCAGGAAAGCACGTAATACGATAAAAGTGGTGAACCCGATGTGAAAGCTTGAGGTGGAAGGTATTGGATTTTGGTTGATTTTAACTTTATTTTATGGAAAACGAAAATAAAAATTTTGAAGGATTTTTGGGAGGAGTTTCTGGTGGGGATTCTTCTAAAGGACAAGGTATGCACATGGATCCATCTATTGCTAGTATGTTTCAAGCCTTCTCATTATCAATACAGCAACAGCAAAGTAATGATCGAAAGGAAGCTTTGGCAACCAAAGCATTACAAGCAGTGGTCAATAAAATTGATCAATTTGATGGAAGGAATATTTCAAGGTATTTAAGATGTTATGTTCGTGAAATGGAATTAAATCGGGTTTCTGAGAAGAAAATGGTTGAATTATTTGGACTTGCCACGATACCGGAGATAAGAGACCACATTACATTGATTACGGATCGTTATGGAAATTCATGGGAGGTTTTTTTACATGCATTGAAAGACGAATATTTCTTGGAAGATGCTGATCGCGTTACTAAGAAGCTGTTTCTGGAATGGATTGAACGGCCCAATAAGAATTTACAAGCAACAGAGCTACTAAGGGAATTTGAGAGGCAGTACTCTCAATTGTCGAAGGTAGAAAAATTGACATTGGAGCCGAACAAAGTTGATCTATTTCTTCAAGCTGCTGATGGAGAATTGTAAGGGAAATTAGAACTCCTTCTTGAAGACAAAGAAGAAGATGAAGGATTGACAACAAAGTGGAAGAACGTTGAAGATGCGGTGGGGTTGCTTACAAAAAGAGAAAGGAGGAAGGATAGGAGCAATATTCCGAAAACAGTACAAGCACCCAAAGCTCCAGTAAGTACAACACCACCAATAATGCTTACAGTTCAACCTTCGAGATCCTTATCAAAGAAAGCAGATATGGGGATGGAAGAAATTATACGAGGAATGCGAGATCTTCAAATCAAATTGGCAAGACTTGAAGAGAATACTTCTACAAACAATTCGAAGAATGTTTCGAAACAAGGATATGTACAAAGATGCATTTGGTGTGATGATGCTTCACACACTAGAAAAGATTGCAATGAATTTAATAATATGATACGACAAGGAATTATTTGCTGGAAAGATGGGAAGATAGCATTAAAAGATAGGGAGGATCTTCTTCAAACCAATTTTGACAAGGGAGGAATGAGAGCATTGGTTCAAGATTACTTAAAAGAGCATGAAACAGCAGCACGAGAAAGTGCAAGTTATGGTGCTAGAGTAGATGATGACCTTGGTGGAAGTACGGAAACTAATGAGTTTTGGGCTTCTGCCGTTTCTACAATGCAAGAAGGAAAATTACCTCGAGAAGTATTATTGAGGACTGCAGCTACGATACGAGGTAGAGCAGGTTGGGAGGATCCTGTTGAGTCTCTTTCAGTTCATGCATATATTGCTAAGAGCCAACATGAAGCTTTGATGGAAGAAAAGAGACGAGGAAATTTTGATGAGATGAAAGAAGGAAATTCTTCTAAAAGGCAAACTCGAGGAGACAAGGCTCAAGAGGCAGCTTCACAAGAATTGCCTGTAAAGGATACCTCAGCATCATTGGAAGAAAAAACAAAGGAGACAAAAGATAAAGGCAAATCAATTGCTTATAAGCTACTTTCTGACATTGAAGCGGCAGCAAATTTGAAAGGGGTGTTGAAAGAACGTATATTAAACGCTAAGGTGGAATTCACATTGAAAGAAGTCTTGAGAATTGCAAAGAAGGAGTTTCATGATGTTATCATTGACAGCATTAAGCGAAAGAGGTAATTAATGGACGAAACTGGAATGAGTCATGCTATTGATGCAAGAATATATAGAGATGAAGAAGAGGTTGATATTGGTTACAAACAACCAACAAATGGAAAGAATGGGTATAATCAACGAATACATTTCGAAGATTATAGTGACAAGGAAATGGAAACTTTGAGCCATTATACTCGAAAGCATTGGGCAAGGACAACTACTGAGGTATTGGTGAAAGTAGGAAATATAGAAGAACCAATAATTGCTTTAGTCGACCATGATTTTGAAATAAATCTCATGTCTAAAGATCTTTATAAGAAGCAAAAATGGCCAATTGATATGGAACATGGATGGGCAATTCGAACAGCTAATAACACACGGGACGAATTATATGGAGCTTGTCCAAATGTCAAAATTCGGATTGGGGATGTTACGACGGAGCAACATTTCTTTGTTCAAGATACAACGTCTTATCCGTTGATTTTAAGACAACCTTATATTACGGCAACACGGATGGGAACAAAAGTACTTGACGATGGTTCTGCTTATGCAAGGGTACGGAGCGAAGATGGGAGGAAAGCTGTACAATTTCTAACAGTATCTCCTAACCATGAACGAAATCGAGATAGGTTGAGGGAGAAACCATTGCCAAAGATTATTGAAGGATTTAAGGATTTTGGAGAGGTACCACTGTAAAGCGAGATTATGGAGGTACAAAAGAGGAGGTACTCTCGCGAGATGAAGGTGCCTTTGATGCGAGTTTTATTGATATATTGGAGAATGGAAATATTATGTATAAGAAAGTTGATGATTTTAAAAGAAAAGAAAGAAAAAGATTATATGATATTGAAGGACAATTACACAAGTTAGGTTCATTGCAAGATAATGAGAGGATTTTAGGTGTTTATGAAGAAAATGGACTAGAAGATTCATTGAAATTGATTACATGTATTGGGTTAGGGGATAATGATAAGTTTTTTGAGATTCATTCAAGAGAGGTTTATACCATACTTGAATCTTTTCAAGCACCAGAAGTCACTGTAGAGACGAGATATAAAACGGCAGATAAGAAGGTAAAGCCTGTTGCCGGACCATTACCAAAAGATTCTAAAGAACAAATGAGAGAAGCATCAAAAGAAGCAAGTTTAAGAGATCCAATGAGTATTGGACATCAGTTTACTAAAGAGACTTTTGAAGAATTGAAGATTGGTTCTGATGGTTCTTTATTGCCGGAAGAAATTTCTTGCTTCAAAAAGATGTTGGCTAAACAAGGTAGATCGTTTGCTTTTGAATCTCATGAAATTGGGTGTGTGGATCTGAATATTATAACACCTATGGTTATCTTCACTGTACAGCATGTACCTTGGAATCTAAGACCGATTCCAATATCGTGGGCACATTTACCTAAATTGGTTGAGCTATTAAAAGAAAAAATAAAGATGAAAATATTGGAACCCTCGTTTGCGCCATATTCTAGTCCATGGTTTACGATACCTAAGAAGAATGGGTCACTACGGTGTCGTATTACGTGCTTTTCTGCTCGAGAACGCGCCGGGCGTCTGGCTGTAGAAGGTAGTATGGAGATTCGTTGATAGTCAAGCAGTCTATCAGTTTTTGACTGCTAGAATATAAACGACTACAACAATGTACCGTAAATCTATATGGGTGCTCTTCGACTGCTTGTCGAAGTCCTTTTTGCCCCAGCCGGTAGGTCTCTAGACGTTACAGAGAACCCCGTACAACCCAAACTGTTAACCTTCAATACTGCTTTGTACTTACGATCTTGTATCCACTGACTGTCTTGTTAGATTAACCCAATAAATTTCATTCACTCCGCATACTCAATCCTATAGACACCCTTTTAATCCTTCAATCACAGACGTAACTCGATTTTACAAAACAGTCAAGAGTATTCAAACCCACTTCATTTAAAAATCCCGATTCATCATTACAACACTGACTTCAGCAGCGATTGCCTCAGTCTTCCCCAAAACTCTACGAAGAAGAAAAATCCAAATCCTATGTCTTTCCTTTCCCGACCTGAAGCATGAAGCTCCTCTCTCTAATTCCCTTGATCTTCAAAAACCTCCAATAAAAAAAACCGAACTGGTAACCTTGCAGAAGCTTGAAAAAACTCGCTCCCCTCCCCCCCGATTTGCCCTTAAAAAAAAAAAAACCCACACCACTCCAAAACTATATCCCCCCTAACCTTATCCTCTGAATTTCTTCAATCTTCCGTCTTAGATCCGGAATTAGCTCCCACCTCAAGCTTGGATCCAAAATTGGCTCTCACCTCAACTTGGATTCGAAATTGGCTCTCGCCGCCAAGCTTTCTCCTCCGTTTTTACCTTTAAGAAATCCATTTACCGAAAACAACGTTCTCTCAGACGGCACAGAGAACAGGACAGCCTGAAACAGAATCGAACCCCGTAATTGGGACCACATTGAGTCGCCCGACCAATTCAGGTCCTATATTGGTAAAGATGCCCGTAGTAACCTAGATGTTCCCATAATTGGGTCAAATTGGTCCTCGCATCAGATTGGCTAAGACCCGTAGTAAGACCTGGATTTCCCGTAACTAGACTGCATTGGGTTGCCCCACCAATACAGGTCTCATATTGGGTAAGAGGACCCGGATTGGATTATCGAAATTGGATCCAATTGGCTCCTCGAACCCGTCGTGTGAATTGGTCCTTCTCTTCTTGCTGACTCCTGTTATTGGAATCGAACGGGGCATTTCAGTATGCCCCGGCTGACTGTAACGGAGTCACTGAACCTGACCACTCAGTATTTGTACTGGAGTTGGTCGATGTTCCCAATATTCGAGGTAACTGAATATTAATAAAATTCCCCTTTCTTTTTATTTTCACTGTATACTCGTGTCACAACACGACATCCACCCCCTCTGAACCTGTGCATCCTCCGGTATGCACCAATTTACCCAATTGCTGTTTGATTCAGAATATATCCCCTATGTCTTTGTCTAGTTCGTCTTCGTCACCTTCATTATCCATATCACTTTCATCTTCTTGCTGCAGAATCTCTGTACCTTCATTAAGGTCTTCCATATTCATCTCTGCGTGTCTTCGTTTAAATATTTTTACTCTCTTCCCTGCAATTGGTATTTTCAATTTTGTACCATCTAACTCCCGTAATGAGTAAGTCGCATTATCATGAACAGTTGTTACAACATATGGTCCAAACCAACGTTTTGAAAATTTCCACAAAGTACTATGTTGATTATTCAGACTATTGTCATAAACAAGTACTCAGTCACCTTCCTCGATTGCTTTTGGTCTCAATCGATGTTGCTTATCGAATCGCGCCTTGTTTTGTAACCTTGCTCTTTTTAACCTTTCCAATGCTATCTGGACATCTTCCGTTCTTTGCTCCAATTGTCGAATCCTAATAGCCAGAAGTTCTTCTCTTGTCAATCCATCTTCCCATGGTAGCATACTCCAAGTAAGTACCTTTTCTTCAATCGGCATAATTGTTTTTTGACCTGTCATAAGTTCTACTGGCATATATCCTGTCACCGAACTATGTGTTGTTCGATTAGCCCATAATGCAAATGACAAAAGCCGTGGTCACTCTTTAACCTTCCCATTACAAGCTTTAACCAATGCTTTCACAATCGGCGGGTGACCGCGTTCGCTTTTCGCATTCCCTTCCGGATTATAAGCAGTAGTCAGTGATAGTTTAACTCCACATCTTTCAAAGAACTTACGAGCTTCTTGTGCATTTAATTCTCCACGATCTGCAGTGATTTTTCCTACGCACCCGTAACGGCAAATGACATCTTCAAGCAAAAACCTACAAATCCCCTCTGTAGATTTTGTCCTCAATGCTCTTCCTTCTACTTGATTTGATAAATCTTCACGAGCTAAAACCAAATATCTCATCTGCCATAACCCAACCGGCATAATAACCAAATCAACAACCCATTTAAAATGAATAGCCAGAGGATACATAGGATGAAGACCATCTCGATGTCGGATATTAGAATACGATTGACAGATTTCACATCAAATGAGAGCACATCTCGATACATATTTTTCCACCAATATCGTTCCTTGAGTTTAGCAAAAGTAGCCCAGATTCCTCTATGCCTTGTCCATAAACTATCATGAAACTCCTTTTATAATTTTAGTTTTTCTTCCCTTTTGCCTATCACTCGTTGTGGCATCCCAATTCCTTTCTTCGGTCTCTTCCATAAGAATCCATCTCGAAGTAAAAATCCATATGCTTTTTTTCTTATTTGTTTGAATTTTTCTGTAGACCAATTCCCCTGTTTAGTCAAGGTATTCAAATAATGACCAATATCCAATAATTCTCCTTCATAAGCTTCTTCAAGAAATAGCTTGTCTTCTCTGTTGAGATTTGATATTGAATAAAATTTCAATCCGACATCATCAATGTCTTCAACCATTTCGTCCTCCCTCTCGTATCTTGCTCGAGATAGCATGTCTGCTACTAAATTGTCCTTTTCAGTGATATGCTTAAATTCTGGATTTAGTGACTTAATATAAGCAATCCATCTCAAAATTGTAATATCTGGCGTTGAACAGTTAATAATCATTCCAAGCAATGGCAAGCAATCTGTTTCAATTACTACTACTGCCCCAATCAAATAGTCCTTTTCAGCTTTCATAGCCGAAACGACTCCCCAAAGTTCTCTTTTGACTTGCGAATATGCACGCTGACCAATACTTAAAACTTTAGCCCCAAATCGAACTGCAAATCTACTCCCATTCGAATCATCTTGACCCACCGCCCATCCAACGGTAATTGGACTAGCGTCTATAGTAAGAATCACTGGTCTATTGCACTTATAATCAACCTTCCTCAATATTAGAGGTGACATCAATAATTTCTTCAATCTTTGCATTGCCTGAATATGCCTTTCTTCCCATTCAAATCGGTAGCCCTTGCGTAACAGTTCATATAATGGATCCGCTATGTGAGCAAAATGAGGGATCCAGATTCGATAAAATACACATGCACCCAAAAACCTGCGAACCTCTGTTAAAGAACCACAATCCTCTTTCATCCTTCCAATTGCATCAACTTTAGTCGGATCTGGTTTTCTTCCATAAGATCCGCATAAATGTCCAACAATTACAACCTCTCGCACTCCAAATACGGACTTCATACCCGATAATGTAAGATGAACTTCTCCAAGCCGAGTTAAAATCTTTTCACAATCTTGTATATGATCAACAACATATCTGCGACACCCCCTCGTATCTAAAGTTTCATCCTTGTCTCCTTCTCTGCACCCCTTTATAGGAACATCATCCAGAAAAGGCATAGTCTTTTCGGGATAAAATCTCTCAATACCTTATTCATCCCATTCATCATATGTGCAACTGAGTTGGTCGCGCCTTGAGGAAGAGTGCACATTCTAACCAATCCAAGCGGTGTCCTCATCATTGTCATATCTCTACTTCCTTCGGCAAGTTGAAATTGATCATAACCTGAATACAAATCACCCATTGAATAGATCGCCCTTCCAGCAAACGCCTCAACAAATTCATCCACAATAGGTCCAATTCCCGCATTCCTGACAGTTACAGCATTCACCGGCTGCATATTTTGAATAAACCGCAGTGACCCATTCTTCTTAGGTACCGTAAACCATCGACTAGAATACGGCGCAAATGAAGGTTCTAATATTTTCATCTTTATCTTTTCTTTCAATAGTTCCACCAATTTAGGTAAATGTGCCCTCGATATTGGAATCGGTCTTAGATTCCAAGGTACATGCGGTACAGTGAAGATAACCATAGGTGTTATAATATTCAGATCCACACACCCAATTTCATGAGATTCGAAGGCCAACGATCTACCTTGTTTAGCCAACATCTTTTTGAAGCAAGTAATTTCCTCCGGCAATAAAGAACCATCAGAACCAATCTTCAATTCTTCAAAAGTCTCTTCAGTAAACTGATGTCCAATACTCATTGGATCTCTTAAACTTGCTTCTTTTGATGCTTCTCCCATTTGTTCTTTAGAATCCTCTGGTAATGGTCCGGCAACAGGCTTTACCTTCTTATCTGCCGTTTTATATCTCGTCTCTATTGTGACTTCTGGTGATTGAAAAGATTCAAGCATGGTATAAACCTCTCTCGAATGAATCTCAACAATCTTATCATTATCCCCTAACCCAATAGATGTAATCAATTCTAATGAATCTTCCAGCCCATTTTCTTCATAAACACCCAAAATCCTCTCATCATCTTGCAATGTAACTATCTTGCGTAACTGTCCTTCAATATCATATAATCTTTTTCTTTCTTTTCTTTTAAAATCATCAACTTTCTTATACATAATATTTCCATTCTCCAATATACCAATAAAACTCGCATCAAAGGCACCTTCATCTTGCGAGAGTACCTCCTCTTTTGTACCTCCATAATCTCGCTTTACAGTGGTACCTCCCCAAAATCCTTAAATCCTTCAACAATCTTTGGCAATGGTTTCTCCCTCAACCTATCTCGATTCCGTTCATGGTTAGGAGGTACTGTTAGAAATTGTACAGCTTTCCTCCCATCTTCGCTCCGTACCCTTGCATAAGCAGAACCATCGTCAAGTACCTTTGTTTCCATCCGTGTTGCCGTGATATAAGGTTGTCCTAAAATCAACGGATAAGACGTTGTATCTTGAACGAAGAAATGTTGCTCCGTAGCAACATCCCCAATCCGAATTTTGACATCTGGACAAGCTCCATATAATTCGCCTCGTGTGTTATTAGCTGCTTGTATTGCCCATCCATGTTCCATATCAATTGGCCATTTTTGCTTCTTATAAAGATCTTTAGACATGAGATTTATTTCAGAACCATGGTCCACCAAGGCAACTATTGGTTCTTCTATATTTCCTACTTTCACCAATACCTCAGTAGTTGCCCTTGCCCAATGCTTTCGAGTATAATGGCTCAAAGTTTCCATTTCCTTGTCACTATAATCTTCGAAATGTATTCGTTGATTATACCCATTCTTTCCATTTGTTGGTTGTTTGTAACCAATATCAACCTCTTCTTCATCTCTATATATTCTTGCATCAATAGCATGACTCATTCCAGTTTCGTCCATTAATTACCTCTTTCGCTTAATGCTGTCAATGATAACATCATGAAACTCCTTCTTTGCAATTCTCAAGACTTCTTTCAATGTGAATTCCACCTTAGCGTTTAATATACGTTCTTTCAACACCCCTTTCAAATTTGCTGCCGCTTCAATGTCAGAAAGTAGCTTATAAGCAATTGATTTGCCTTTATCTTTTGTCTCCTTTGTTTTTTCTTCCAATGATGCTGAGGTATCCTTTACAGGCAATTCTTGTGAAGCTGCCTCTTGAGCCTTGTCTCCTCGAGTTTGCCTTTTAGAAGAATTTCCTTCTTTCATCTCATCAAAATTTCCTCGTCTCTTTTCTTCCATCAAAGCTTCATGTTGGCTCTTAGCAATATATGCATGAACTGAAAGAGACTCAACAGGATCCTCCCAATCTGTTCTTCCTCGTATTGTAGCTGCAGTTCTCAATAACGCTTCTCGAGGTAATTTCCCTTCTTGCATTGTAGAAACGGCAGAAACCCAAAACTCACTAGTTTTCGTACTTCCACCAATTTCATCATCTACTCTAGCACCATAACTTGCACTTTCTTGTACTACTGTTTCATGTTTTTTTAAGTAATCTTGAACCAATGCTCTCATTCCTCCCTTGCCAAAATTGGTTTGAAGAAGATCCTCCCTATCTTTCAATGCTATCTTTCCATCTTTCCAGCAAATAATTCCCTGCCATATCATATTATTAAATTCATTGCAATCTTTTCTAGTGTGTGAAGCATCATCACACCAAATGCATCTTTGTACATATCCTTGTTTCGAAACATTCTTCGAATTGTTTATAGAAGTATTCTCTTCAAGTCTTGCCAATTTGATTTGAAGATCTCGCATTCCTCGTATAATTTCTTCCATACCCATATCTGCTTTCTTTGACAAGGATGTCGAAGGTTGAACTGTAGGCATTGTCGGTGGTGTTGTACGTACTGGAGCTTTGGGTGCTTGTACTGTTTTCGGAATATTGCTCCTATCCTTCCTCCTTTCTTTTTTTGTAAGCAACCCCACCGCATCTTCAACGTTCTTCCACTTCGTTGTCAATCCTTCATCTTCTTCTTTGTCTTCAAGAAGGGGTTCTAATTTCTCTTGCAATTCTCCATCAGCAGCTTGAAGAAATAGATCAACTTTCTTCGGCTCCAATGTCAATTTTTCTACCTTCGATAATTGAGAGTACTGCCTCTCAAATTCCCTTAGTAGCTCTGTTGCTTGCAAATTCTTATTGGGCCGTTCAATCCATCCCAGAAACAGCTTTTTAGTAACGCGATCAGCATCTTCCAAGAAATATTCGTCTTTCAATGCATGTGAAAAATCCTCCCATGAATTCCCACAACGATCCGTAATCGATGTAATGTAGTCCCTTATCTCCGGTATCGTGGCAAGTCCAAATAGTGCAACCATTTTCTTCTCAGAAACCCGATTTAATTCCATTTCACGAACATAACATCTTAAATACCTTGAAATATTCCTCCCATCAAATTGATCAATTTTATTGACCACTGCTTGCAATGCTTTGGTTGCCAAAGCTTCCTTCCGATCATTACTTTGCTGTTCCTGCATTGACAATGAGAAGGCTTGAAACAAACTAGCAATAGACGGATCCATGTGCATACCTTGTCCTTTAGAAGACTCCCCACCAGAAACTTCTCCCAAAAATCCTTCAAAATTTTTATTTTCGTTTTTCATACAATAAAGATAAAATCAACCGAAATCCAATACCTTCTACCTCAAGCTTTCACGTCGGGTTCACCACTTATGTCGAATTACGTACTTTCCTGCTCGAGA
This sequence comes from Physcomitrium patens, assembly GCF_059467195.1. Taxonomy (NCBI): domain Eukaryota; kingdom Viridiplantae; phylum Streptophyta; class Bryopsida; order Funariales; family Funariaceae; genus Physcomitrium; species Physcomitrium patens. The sequence continues at coordinate 14,934,546 of NC_143423.1, read as the reverse complement.
ATACGTCGGGCGTCTGGCTGTAGAAGGTAGTATGGAGATTCATCGATAGTCAAGCAGTCTATCAGTTTTTGACTGCTGGAATATAAACGACTGCAACAATGTATCGTAAATCTATACGGGTGCTCTTCGACTGCTTCTCGAAGTCCTTTTTGCCCCAGCCGGTAGGTCTCTAGACGTTACAGAAACCCCGTACAATCCAAACTGTTAACCTTCAATACTGCTTTGTACTTACGATCTTGTATCCACTGACTGTCTTGTTAGATTAACCCAATAAATTTCATTCACTCCGCATATTCAATCCTATAGACACTCTTTTAATCCTTCAATCACAGACGTAACTCGATTTCACAAAACAGTCAAGAGTATTCAAACCCACTTCATTTAAAAATCCCGATTCACCATTACAACACTGACTTCAGCAACGATTGCCTCAGTCTTCCCCAAAACTCTACGAAGAAGAAAAATCCAAATCCTATGTCTTTCCTTTCCCGACCTGAAGCATGAAGCTCCTCTCTCTAATTCCCTTGATCTTCAAAAACCTCCAATAAAAAAAACCGAACTGGTAACCTTGCAGAAGCTTGAAAAAACTCGCTCCCCCCCCCGATTTTCCCTCAAAAAAAAAAAAACCCCACACCACTCCAAAACTATATCCCCCCTAACCTTATCCTCTAAATTTCTTCAATCTTCCGTCTTAGATCCGGAATTGGCTCCCACCTCAAGCTTGGATCCGAAATTGGCTCTCACCTCAACTTGGATTCGAAATTGGCTCTCGCCGCCAAGCTTTCTCCTCCGTTTTTACCTTTAAGAAATCCATTTACCGAAAACAACGTTCTCTCAGACGGCACAGAGAACAGGACAGCCTGAAACAGAATCGAACCCCGTAATTGGGACCACATTGAGTCGCCCGACCAATTCAGGTCCTATATTGGTAAAGATGCCCGTAGTAACCTGGATGTTCCCATAATTGGGTCAAATTGGTCCTCGCATCAGATTGGCTAAGACCCGTAGTAAGACCTGGATTTCCCGTAACTAGACTGCATTGGGTTGCCCCACCAATACAGGTCTCATATTGGGTAAGAGGACCCGGATTGGATTATCGAAATTGGATCCAATTGGCTCCTCGAACCCGTCGTGTGAATTGGTCCTTCTCTTCTTGCTGACTCCTGTTATTGGAATCGAACGGGGCATTTCAGTATGCCCCGGCTGACTGTAACGGAGTCACTGAACCTGACCACTCAGTATTTGTACTGGAGTTGGTCGATGTTCCCAATATTCGAGGTAATTGAATATTAATAAAATTCCCCTTTCTTTTTATTTTCACTGTATACTCGTGTCACAACATGACAACGGTTTATTCAAGATATGCAACCGGTGAATGCAGTAACTGTCAGGAATGCAGGAATTGGACCTATTATGGATGAATTTGCTGAGGCGTTTGCTGGAAGGGCGATCTATTCAATGGGTGACTTATATTCAGGTTATGATCAATTTCAACTTACCGAAGGAAGTAGAGATATGACAACAATGAGGACACTACTTGGATTGGTTAGAATGTGTACTCTTCCTCAAGGCGCGACCAACTCAATTGCGCATATGATGAATGGGATGAATAAGGTATTGAGAGATTTTATCCCGAAAAGACTATGCCTTTTCTGGATGATGTTCCTATAAAGGGGTGCAGAGAAGGAGACAAGGATGAAACTTTAGATACGAGGGGGTGTCGCAGATATGTTGTTGATCATATACAAGATTGTGAAAAGATTTTAACTCGGCTTGGAGAAGTTCATCTTACATTATCGGGTATGAAGTCCGTATTTGGAGTACGAGAGGTTGTAATTAATGGACATTTATGTGGATCTTACGGAAGAAAACCAGATCCGACTAAAGTTGATGCAATTGGAAGGATGAAAGAGGATTGTGATTCTTTAATAGAGATTCGAAGGTTTTTGGGTGCATGTGTATTTTATTGAATCTGGATCCCTCATTTTGCTCACATAGCGGATCCATTATATGAACTGTTACGCAAGGGCTACCGATTTAAATGGGAAGAAAGGTATATTCAGGCAATGTAAAGATTGAAGAAATTATTGATGTCACCTCTAATATTGAGGAAGGTTGATTATAAGTGCAATAGACCAGTGATTCTTACTGTGGACGCTAGTCCAATTGCCATTGAATGGGCAGTGGGTCAAGATGATTCAAATGGGAATAGATTTGCAGTTCGATTTGGGGCTAAAGTTTTAATTATTGGTCAGCGTGCATATTCGCAAGTCAAAAGAGAACTTTGGGGAGTCGTTTCGGCTATGAAAGCTTAAAAGGACTATTTGATTGGGACAGTAGTAGTAATTGAAACAGATTGCTTGCCATTGCTTGGAATGATTATTAACTGTTCAACGCCAGATATTACAATTTTGAGATGGATTGCTTATATTAAGTCACTAAATCCAGAATTTAAGCATATTACTGGGAAGAACAATTTAGTAGCAGACATGCTATCTCAAGCAAGATACGAGACGGAGGACGAAATAGTTGAAGACATTGATGACGTTGGATTGAAATTCTATTCAATATTAAATCTCAACAAGGAAGACAAGCTATTTCTTGAAGAATCTTATGAAGGAGAATTATTGGATATTGGTCATTATTTGAATACCTTGACTAAGCAGGGGAATTGGTCTACAGAAAAATTCAAACAAATAAGAAAAAAAGCATATGGATTTTTACTTCGAGATGGATTCTTATGGAAGAGACCGAAGAAAGGAATTGGGATGCCACGATGAGTGATAGGCAAAAAGGAAGAAAAACTAAAATTATTAAAGGAGTTTCATGATAGTTTATGGGCAGGGCATAGAGGAATCTGGGCTACTTTTGCTAAACTCAAGGAACGATATTGGTGGAAAAATATGTATCGAGATGTGCTCTCATTTGTAGAGTCATGTGAAATCTGTCAATCGTATTCTAATATCCGACATCGAGATGGTCTTCATCCTACGTATCCTCTGGCTATTCATTTTAAATGGGTTGTTGATTTGGTTATTATGTCGGTTGTGTTATGGCAGATGAGATATTTGGTTTTAGCTCGTGAAGATTTATCAAATCAAGTAGAAGGAAGAGCATTGAGGACAAAATCTACAGAGGGGATTTGTAGGTTTTTGCTTGAAGATGTCAGTTGCTGCTACGGATGCGTAGGAAAAATCACTGCAGATCGTCGAGAATTAAATGCACATGCAGCTCGTAAGTTCTTTGAAAGATGTGACATTAAACTATCACTGAATACTGCTTATAATCCAAAAAGGAATGCAAAAAGCGAACGTGGTCACCCACCGATTGTGAAAGCATTAGTTAAAGCTTGTAATGGAAAAGTTAAAGAGTGGCCACGGCTTTTGTCATTTGCATTATGGGCTAATCGAACAACACATAGTTCGGTGACAGGATATATGCCAGTAGAACTCATGACAGGTCGAAAACCAATTATGTCGATTGAAGAAAAGGTACTTACTTGGAGTATGCTACCATGGGAAGATGGATTGACAAGAGAAGAACTTCTGGCTATTAGGATTCGACAATTGGAGCAAAGATCGGAAGATGTGCAGATAGCATTGGAAAGGTTAAAAAGAGCAAGGTTACGAAACAAGGCGCGATTCGACAAGCAACATCGATTGAGACCTAAAGCAATGGAAGAAGGTGACTGGGTACTTGTTTATGACAATAGTCTGGATAATCAACATAGTACTTTGCGGAAATTTTCAAAACGTTGGTTTGGACCATATGTAGTAACAACTGTTCGAGATAATGGGACTTACTTGTTACGGGAGTTAGATGGTACAAAATTGAAAATACCAATTGCAGGGAAGCGAGTAAAAATATTTAAACGAAGACATGCGAAGATGAATATCGAAGACCTTAATGAAGGTATAGAGATTCCGCAGCAAGAAGATGAAAGTGATTTGGATAATGAAGGTGACGAAGATGAACTGGACAAAGACGTAGATGATATATTCTAAATCAAACAGCAATTGGGTAAACTGGTGCATACCGGAGGATGCACAGGTTCAGAGGGGGTGGATGTCGTGTTGTAACACGAGTATACTGTGAAAATATAAAAAAAATAGGACTTTTATTAATATTCAGTTACCTCGAATATTGGGAGCAACGACCAATTCCAGTGCAAATACTGGGAGGCCAGGGTCAGTCACCCCGTTATAGTCAGTCGGGGCATACTCAAATGCTCCGTTCGATTCTAATAACGAGAGTCAGCAGAAAGGAAAAGGATCAATTCACATGACGGGTGAGCCTGGTTTGAAGAGCCAATTGGATTCAATTTCAAGAATCCAATCCGGGTCCTCTTACCCAATATGAGACCTGAATTGGTCGGGCAACCCAATATAGTCTAATTACAGGAACATCTAGGTCTTACTACGGGCATCTTAGTCAATTTGACGCGAGGACCAATTTGACCCAATTACGCGAACATCCAAGTTACTACGGGCATCTTACCCAATATGAGATCTGAATTGGTCGTGCGACTCAATGTGGTCCCAATTACGGGCTCCAATTCCGTTTCAGGTTGTTCCGTCCTTTGTGCCGTTCTAGGAACGTCCTTTCGGTAAAAGGATTTCTTAAAGGTAAAAACGGAGGAGAAAGCTTTGACGGCAAGAGCCACTTTCGGATCTAAGCTCTGACGGCGGGAGCCAATTTCGGATCTAAGCTCTGACGGTAGGAGCCAATTCCGGATCCAAGACGGAAGTTTGAAGAAATTCAGAGGATAAGGTTAGGAGAGAGAATAAGTTTTTATGGGGGATTTTTTGAAGGATCGGAGAGAGCTAGCTTCATGCTTCGGGCGGGGAAAGAAGACAGAGAATTGGGGTTTTTTTTTCTTCATAGGATTTTAGAAAGACTAAGGCAATCGTTACTGAAGTCAGTGTTGTAATGGTGAATTGGGATTTTTAATGAAGTGGGTTTGATTACTCTTGACTGTTTTGTGAAATCGAGTTACGTCTGTGATTGAAGGATTAAAAGGGTGTCTATAGGATTGAGTATGCGGAGTGAATGAAATTTATTGGGTTAATCTAACAAGACAGTCAGTGGATACAAGATCGTAAGTACAAAGCAGTATTGAAGGTTAACAGTTTGGATTGTACGGGGTTTCTGTAACGTCTAGAGACCTACCGGCTGGGGCAAAAAGGACTTCGAGAAGCAGTCGAAGAGCACCCGTATAGATTTACGATACATTGTTGCAGTCGTTTATATTCCAGCAGTCAAAAACTGATAGACTGCTTGACTATCGATGAATCTCCATACTACCTTCTACAGCCAGACGCCCGACGTATTCTCGAGCAGGAAAGTACGTAATTCGACATAAGTGGTGAACCCGACGTGAAAGCTTGAGATAGAAGGTATTGGATTTCGGTTGAAGAATTAAAAGGGTGTTTATAGGATTGAGTATGCGGAGTGAATGAAATTTATTGGGTTAATCTAATAAGACAGTCAGTGGATACAAGATCGTGAGTATAAAGCGGTGTCGAAGATTAGCAGTTTGGGTTGTTCATGGTTCTTTGTAACGTCTAGAGACCTACTGGCCAGGACAAAAAGGACTTCGGCGAGCAGTCGAAGGGCATTCGTATAGATTTACGGTGTATTCTTGCAGTCGTTTATATTCCAACAGTAAAAACTGATAGACTGCTTGACTATTGGTGAATCTCCATACTACCTTCTACAGCTAGACGCCTAGCGCATTCTTGAGCAGGAAAGCACGTAATACGATAGCGGCGACATCGAGTTCAAAGCTATGGAATTCAAAGTGGATTTTGTGATTGGAAGGAGTTTGAAATCAAGTTTATAAATCAATTTTGGTCAATCAATGCGGACAAGATAGCATGCAATCACTTGACAAATCTTACACAATCTAGATCGATGCAAGTTTATATCTTCTGTTTCAAGTCCATATGTCCTCAAATTAATAATGTTTCAAAGGCAGAGATGATGGATTGATTCCTACAAGGTTTAAAACCTGGGATCCAATGTGAGGTGGAACTAAGAGACCTACAAATATCTGAAGAAGAAATTTGGATTGCAAAGAAGGTCTATGCTATAAATTTTAGAAATCGTAGATCACAACCTACAGTACAAAGTCCTATGTCGCTATCTAATATTATGGCATAAAAACCAATGCTAATGAAGATTGATACCCTACAAGAATCATTGACATCACAAAGATGATAAATATTGGTATGTAAGGAATTGTGTTTCTATTGTCAAGAGTAAGACCATTAGATTGGAAGTAGTCCAAAATATCAAAATTCAAGTACGAGCACGATAAGACAAGTTCATAGTCTCAAAACTCATCAAGTTGATAATGAGACAGAGCAAGAAAATAGAGCTCCCCAGTAAAGGCACCGAAGGCCAATATTCAAGATAGCTACTATCTTTCAAAAATAAATGGTATGGCCTTAGATAACTATAAAAAAAAGTCGATTGGTGCATCTAATAAGACTACTAAGAAGACACCCATGTCAAGTGCTTGTAGATTGTAGCTCTATAAAAAATTACATTTCAATTGAAATTACCGACCGACTTAGAATTAAAACTAAGGTAATCAAGGGACGAAGTATATATCTTGCAGATGACTAAGAAAACATATTGAATGAAACATGTAGAGAAGAAAACTGGAAGTTGACTAACACCTATATCTTAAGAGAGAGGTTCAAGTTGACAAAACTAAGATATGTTGTTATCCTTGGCATGCCATGGCTAGCGATGGAAAATAAGCAAGTTGATTGCGTAGCAAGGACAATCTACTTTAAAGATGGTGGATGCAAGGTGACTTTGTGTACCTCTGCATTAAATAAAAAAAATAATAATAATGTGCAACCAAAGACTTATTTGTAGGAATAACCTTTATGAAGAAATAAATACAACATAAGCAACAAATATATATGGTGGTTCTAAATCTTATATCAATGATAAGAAAGACAATCAAAGGAATAGAACAAACAAATCAATTTATACAAGAATATTAGGATTTTTTTCCAATCGACCTATGTAATGGCATGTCTCATGATCAAGGTGCCTCCTTTTAAATAGAATTATTGCTTGAAGCCAAACCAATAAGTCGACTAATTTATTGCCTAACACCAAAAGAACTTGAAGAACTATGGAAGACATTAGACAAACTCTTGGAAAAAGGCTTCATTTGAAAAAGCATATCACTACGGAGAGCACATGTACTCTTTGCAGCCAAGAAGGATAGTAGACTTTGCCTTTGCATCTACTATTGAGGCTTTAATAAGCAAATTGTTAAGAATGCATATCTACTTCCATGCGTGGATGATCTTCTTGACCAAATTTGATGTGTAACCATCTTTAGTAAATTAAATCTTTAGATTAACTATTTATAGATATCTATTGTATAAAAAGATATAAAAAAGATGGCATTTTGTACACGCTATAGATATTTTAAATGGCTGGTTTTATCTTTTGGCTTCACCAATGCTCTAATCTCTTTCATGGGTCACATGAATAAATTATTTTTGGACAAGTATGTAGTTGTCTTTATTGATGATATCCTTGTATATAATAAAATTTCTAAAGAGTATGAACAACACCTATAAAAAGAGTTGTGTCGACTACAAGATAGTCACTTCTATTGCAAGCAATCAAAATGTGAACTTTGAAAGTCAAAAGTCACTTTTTTTGGGCATGTGGTGTACTCCAAAGGCATACAAATAGAAGGAGATAAGGTAAAAGCAATAAAAGATTGACAAACCCTCAAGGATGCTTCTGAAGTCTGCTTATTTTTTGGCCTTGTGTTAGGGACATAGTCCTTAGAACCTTCTAGAGACAAGTTTCTAGAACCTTCTAGAAGCCAGTCTCTGGAACCTTCTAGAAGCTTCTTAGTTGGTAGAAGATGTTAGGGACATAGTCCTTAGAACCTTCTAGAAGCAAGTCTCTGGAACCTTCTAGAAGCTTCCTAGTTGGTAGAAGTTGCTTAAGAAGCTTCCTAAATAGAAGTATATATTGGAATCGAGACTGAAGAGTTCTTCACTCTCGACAACACATCTCTTGGAGCTCTAGTTCACCTCTCTGGTATTGTTCTTATATTCATCTGATTAATCTAGTTCTTGTCAGTTCTTCTTGAACTTCTTGTTAGATCTCGAGTCTGTTTTTCTGTGTCCGTGACAGTTTGTCGAGACTTCACTCACCTCAAATATCAAAGCTAGTTTCTTCCTCGTTAGAGTGCGGATTACCTCTCTACTTGGAAGTATACTAGCAATTTAGAAGTTGTAGATTACCCTCCTCTAAATTGATACTTCTTTTGTTACAATATTGGAGTCTTATTCTTCTTGGAGAGAGTGGATTACCCCTTTTTATGAAGCTCTTAAGGCATTTTAGAGGTTGCGGAGTACCCTCCTCTAAACCAATATTGTCTTCTTATAGAGTCATTTCTATCCTTCTCTTAGAATGGTCGGAGGCCAAAACATTAGTATGACGAAAAGTTCGGAGTCCAAGTTGGATGCTATCATGAATGCCCTCGCTACGTTATCGCAAAGAACTGTAGAGATTGAAGGAGTCGTGGCAAGGCTTCATAATGATGGAGCATCTGAGATGGCACAATGTAGGTTGCACCAGCCTCAAACTTCTACACTTGGAGAAGCAACTTTGTCTCAGGTTTGACAAGCACCACTGATTCTACAACATATGGAGTCCCGAGTTAGCCTTCTGAACAAGTTCAATGATACGCGTTCCAAGTTTTGAGGATTCGTTAATCAAATCAGGTTGATAACAGTTTTACAGCCCGAACACTATCCAACGGAGGAATCACGTGTTGGGCTTGTTGGAACCTTACTTACAGGACAAGCTTTATCATGGTTTGCTCCTTTGTTTGAGAAACGATCGTCCATACTAAACAACTTTGAAACCTTTTTGAAGGCATTTGTAAAAGTATTTGGTGAACACGACAAGGTTCGATGGGCTACAACAAAGATCTGATCACTACGACAAGGGATGCACTCTACATCAGTCTATGCTGTTAGTTACATAGTCCTTAGAACCTTCTAGAGACAAGTTTCTAGAACCTTCTAGAGACAAGTTTCTAGAACCTTCTAGAGACAAGCTTCTAGAACCTTCTAGAAGCAAGTCTCTGGAACCTTCTAGAAGCAAGTCTTTGGAACCTTCTAGAAGCTTCTTAGTTGGTAGAAGATGTTAGGGACATAGTCCTTAGAACCTTCTAGAGATAAGTTTCTAGAACCTTCTAGAAGCAAGTCTCTGGAACCTTCTAGAAGCTTCCTAGTTGGTAGAAGTTGCTTGAGAAGCTTCCTAAATAAGAGTATATATTGGGATCCAGGCTGAAGAGTTCTTCAGTCTCGACAACACATCTCTTGGAGCTCTAGCTTACCTCTCTAGTGTTGTTCTTGTATTCATCTGATTAATCTAGTTCTTGCCAGTTCTCCTTGAACTTCTTGGTAGAAATCAAGTCTATATTTTGTGTCCGTGACAGTTTGTTGAGACTTCACTCACCTCAGATATCAGAGCTAGTTTCTTCTTTGTTAGAGTGTGGATTACCCCTCTGCTTGGAAGTGTACTAGCACTTTAGAGGTTGCGGAGTACCCTCCTCTAAACCAATATTATCTTCTTGTAGAGTCATTTCTGTCCTTCTCTTAGAATGGTCGGAGGCCAAGACATTAGTATGACGGAAAGTTCAGAGTCCAAGTTAGATGCTATCATGAATGCCCTCGCTACGTTATCGCAAAGAACTGCAGAGATTGAAGGAGTCGTGGCAAGGCTTCATAATGATGGAGCATCTGAGATGGCACAATCTAGGTTGCACCAGCCTCAAACTTCTACACTTGAAGAAGCAACTTTGCCTCAGGTTCGACAAGCACCGCTGGTTCTACAACATAAGGAACCCCGAGTTAGCCTTCCGGACAAGTTTGATGGTACACGTTCCAAGTTTCAAGGATTTGTCAACCAAATCAGGTTGATAACAATTTTACAGCTCAAACGCTATCCAACGGAGGAGTCATGTGTTGGGCTTGTTGGAACCTTACTTACAGGACAAGCTCTATCATGGTTTGCTCCTTTGTTTGAGAAATGATCGTCCATACTAAACAACTTTGAAACCTTTTTGGAGGCATTTGTCGAAGCATTTGGTGAACACGACAAGGTTCGATCGGCTACAACAAAGATCCAGTCACTACGACAAGGGATGCGTTCTACATCAGTCTATGCATCGGACTTCAGGCAATTAGCATGCAACATCAATTGGATAGAAGAAGCGTTGATGAGTCAATTCTATTGGAGTTTAAGGGACGATGTGAAGGATTTGCTGTTAACTCTTCCTGATCTGCAAACGCTCAATGAAGCTATTAGCCAAGCTGTGAAGTGCAATAACCGCCTATTCCAACGTTGCTAAGACCAACGATTAAGACAACATACGATTCGCCACACCCCAACTATGTCGGCAAGCAGCGTGAATTCACATTCAGAGATAGAAGACATGCAAATTGATGCGGTACGTGTCAAATCTCTTACTCTAGAAGAAAAAAAGCGGCATATGGAAGAAGGTCTATGCTTATATTGTAGTGAAGAAAGCCACAACGTTGGAAACTGCCCCAAGAAGCAAAATCGACCTATTATCAAGACTAGGGGTGCGTTTATTCAGGAAAACGAGGATGCCTAGCCACAATAGGAACCGTGCGGCTAGACAATGAAATATCGCAACAACAACCAGGTTCCTTTCGTTCCGCTCAACCTGCCCTTTGTTTTACAATCCCTTTGCTTATTGGCCCTCAGAAACTGAGAACCTTAGCATTATTAGATTCAGGAGCATCTGCTTGTTTTTTAGACAAAGAATTTGCAAAGCGTCATAAGATCCCTTTAGTACAAAAATCCAAACCTATTCACGTTGAGGTCATAGATGGACGACCTTTATTGTCTGGTAGTGTCATCCATGAATCAGAACCTATAGAAGTGACGTTTAAGGACCATAGTAGTCATATTATTTTCAATATTATTAGAACTCCATCAAATCTTGTTATTCTTGGTCTTTCCTGGTTGGAAAAGCATAACCCATCCATAGATTGGAAGTTGCGGAAGATGACCTTTCCCACAAAACCACCCAAGAGCAAGCCTAGTAGAAAACCCCGAATAGAGAAATCCTTATTTATTGGAGCAAGAGTATTTATAAGATTGTCCAAGGGAGGCACACCGTTTGTCATTTATGCGACTCCAACTACCGGGGAGAAGATCTCGACAGCAAGTATACTGGAGTAATATAAGGATTTTAAAGACGTGTTTCAAAAGAAAAATGCCGACATGCTACCGGAACACAGACCATATAATTGCTCCATAGACTTATAGGAAGGAGCATAACCGCCTTTTGGCCCAATCTACAATCTATCGCAGATGGAGTTGGCGGAGTTGCGGAAGTACATCGACAAGAATCTAGCCAAGAACTTCATCCGTCATTCAAAATCATCAGTTGGAGCACCCATCTTATTTGTGAAGAAGAAAGATGGCTCGTTGCGGATGTGCGTGGACTATCGAGGCCTCAACAAGGTAACAAAGAAGAATCATTATCCCGTATCCTTGATTTTTGATCTCTTAGAACAACTTGGACGTGCAAGGATCTTTACAAAAATTGATCTAAGGGGAGCTTAAAACCTCATACGAATCAAGGAAGGAGATGAGTGGAAGACAGCGTTCCGTATAAGGTATGGCCATTTTGAGTATAATGTCATGCCCTTTGGTCTTACCAATGCTCCAGCGGTCTTTCAACATATGATGAATGACATTTTTTGAGATCACCTTGATGATTTTGTTATCATCTATTTGGATGATATTTTGATATTCTCCAAAAATGAGGAAGAGCATAAAAAGCATGTTCGTTTGGTCTTAGAGAAACTATGCGAGCGAGGACTATATGCCAAGTTGGAGAAGTGTTTATTTCACCAAATAGAGATAGAGTTTCTGGGATTCGTTGCGACTACAGAAGGCTTGAAGATGGACCCCAAGAAGGTGGAAGCAATCGTGTCCTGGGAGGTTTCGAAGACGGTTAGAGACATGCAATGCTTTCTTAGTTTTGTCAACTTTTATCAGATCTTCATCAAGAATTACTCTCAAGTTGCTGCTCCTCTCACTCGATTGACATGCAAGGATAAGCTGGAATGGAGACTTCTAGCGGAGAAGGCATTTCAAGACCTGAAGATCGCATTTACTACGGCTCCAATCTTGGTACATCCAGACTTTACAAAGGCCTTTTATTTAGAAATTGATACTTCGGATTTTGCTTTGAGAGTTGTACTTTCACAAATGGGAGAAGACAAGGAGCTCCATCTGGTTGCACTCTATTCTCGAAAGTTCTCTGCTGCTGAAATCAATTATGAGATCCACGATAAAGAACTTCTTGCTATAGTGGATTCTTTCCAAGAATGGTGTCACTTTCTTGAAGGAGCTGCATATCCAGTGACCGTATACACAGATCACAAGAATTTGGAGTATTTCATGTCGGCTTGAGTTCTAAATCGACGTCAAGCTCGATGGAGTATGTTGCTATCTAGGTTCGATTTTATTATCACTTATCGACCTGAAAAGCAGCAAGGACTATCTGATGCCTTATCAAGGAGATCGTATCTTGTACCAAAGGCTAGAGAAGCAGCGTTTGATCAACAATGTACGACATTGTTGAAGCCAGAGCAATTTCAGCTTTGCGCTACTATTATGCCAATTGATGCTGACTTCCTGAATCAGGTATGTGTCGTAACCATTGAAGATTCAGTAGCCATTGATATTAAGCAGCATGCCAATGACGACAAGTTCAAGGTAGAGGCAGATATTTTATACTTTGAAGAGTGGTTATATATCCCAAAAGAACCGGCACGACTTCGAGTTCTTCAATCTCGCCATGATTTTCCAGCTGTGGGACATTTTGGATTCAACAAGACCTTGGAGCTTATTTCTCGAGATTTTTGGTGGTCCCAAATGTGGAAGGATGTGAAAGATTTTGTCCTCTCCTACGACATCTGTTCAAGATCCAAGAATCCTCAACATCGCCCTTATGGACTCCTACAGCCATTGCCGATTCCACGTCGACCATGGTCTTCAATTTCCATGGACTTCATGACGGACCTGCCATCATCGAACTCATTTGACAGCATCTTTGTCGTGGTAGATCGGCTTACAAAAATGACACACTTTGTCCCTTGCAAGAAGACATCGTCCTGTGAAGTCACAGCAAGGCTCTTTCTCGATAATGTGTATTGATTTCATGGACTACCAGATGATATCCTATCAGATCAAAGAACCCAGTTTGTATCAAAGTTTTGGAGATCTCTCTTTGAGATACTAAAGGTGGATATCAAGCTTTCTTCGACTTTTCATCCTCAAACTGACAACCAAACGGAACGGGTGAACCAAATCTTGGAACAATACTTATGATGCAGCATCAACTATCAGCAAGACGATTGAACCACATATCTATCGCTAGCCGAGTTTACATATAACAACACCCTCCATGCGTCGACTCAATACACACCATTCTTTTCCAACTATGGGTATCATCCAAAGCTTGATTTATTGAGTCCGTCAACAAATAACAATCCAGCAACTGAAGGATTTGCAAAACAACTATCAGAGCTTCAAAATACATTGAAGCTTCAATTACAATCCGCTCAAGAATCCTACAAGGCATCTGCAAATAGATTTCGGAATCAAGCACCTACTTTCAAAATTGGAGATAAAGCATGGCTTCTTCGACGGAATATCAAGACCAAGCGACTATGTGATAAGTTGGACTATCGAAGATTGGGACTATTTATCATCCAGAAGTAAATCAATCCAGTGGCGTACCGTCTAGAATTACCGGCTTCTATGAAGGTACATCTAGTCTTTCATATTTCTCTGTTGGAGACTTATCGAGAGTCGTCTTTTCCTGGAAGAGTGCAATGTCCGCCACCTATTATTGAGATCGAGAACCACAAGGAATACGAGATTGAAAAGGTGCTAAATTCACGATGAAGATAGGGCAAGTTGGAGTATCTTGTTCATTGGTGCGGCTACGATATTAATGAGCGAACGTGAAAGCCAGCTGAAAATCTCACCAATGCGTTGCAAAAGGTACAGGAATTTCATCAACAACATCCTCATAAACCTAAGCCGGTTTGACGATAACTTCCTTTTGAAGCTTGTTCACCCAAGAATATAAGAAAAGGGAAGAGCACGAGCAAAATTCGTAGTTGATGTAGTTATTTTTTCCAAGATAATATAGAATTTTTTCAATAGCCATAGTTTGGTCTTCTGATATGGATAGCCAAGAGATAGATACTATGCCAGTCAGATTATCTCAACTGACTAGCTCACGAAGGTGACCCCAAGATAAAGAATCGCCTATACCACGATGACGACGGAGGATACCGAATAACCGATGACTGGTGATTGTATTTGAGTCCGAGCCTGCTTACGATGGTCAGCCAGAAGACTTGTTTGCTAGACAATTTCACAATGAGGATACGAAAGTTCATGCTTGGTCAGAAGTTGAAGGAGTGGGCCACTACCGTTGGCTTCAAGGGCCGATGAACCACTTGCCTCATGAACAACAGTTGAAGTTCATAGCAGACGTTATGCGACAGATCTTCATTTTCTTGCGTTGGTACTGATTAACAACAACATTGCTTCTCAGAGACCTCGAAGCTAAAGGAGAGGGTGATGTTAGGGACATAGTCCTTAGAACCTTCTAGAGACAAGTTTCTAGAACCTTCTAGAAGCCAGTCTTTGGAACCTTTTAGAAGCTTCTTAGTTGGTAGAAGATGTTAGGGACATAGTCCTTAGAACCTTCTAGAGATAAGTTTCTAGAACCTTCTAGAAGCAAGTCTCTGGAACCTTCTAGAAGCTTTCTAGTTAGTAGAAGTTGCTTAAGAAGCTTCCTAAATAGGAGTATATATTAGAATCGAGGCTGAAGAGTTCTTCAATCTCGACAACACATCTCTTGAAGCTCTAGCTCACCTCTCTGGTGTTGTTCTTATATTCATCTGATTAATCTAGTTCTTGCCAGTTCTTTTTGAACTTCTTGTTAGATCTCAAGTCTGTATTTCTGTATCCGTGACACCTTGTTGGATATTATCATTATTTTATTCAATAATTTGCTTACATTGCTACTTCATTGATAAACCTATTAGAAAGTGATATTTGATTTGAATAGAAATTTAAGTAGCAAAGCACTTTTGATAGATTGAAGGAAGTACTCATTACTGCTTTAATACTACAATTGTATAATCTCAACCTTCCTTGTATGCTTGACATTGATACTTCTAACTTTGCTATTAGAAGGGTCCTTCAACAAGACTTTGGTAGGAACTTTCAACTTATGGCGTATAAATTATGCAAGCTTAGAAGGGCAAAGCATAATTATTCTATATGTATTTGAGAGCAATTAGTGATTGTATATGTCACAAAGGTGTAGTGATACTATTTGTTGGAGAAACTAGTAGTTGTTCGAATTGACCATCAACCCTTATTACAAAATTTGCATTTAAAAAATATGAAATCACAACATCATTATTGAAAAGAATAGTTGCAACATTTTTATATTCAGCTTGAGTACAAGCAAGGGCAACAACATACTGTGCCATATAACTTATTGTAGAGACCAGACTTGAAGAACAAATTGAAAGATAAGACATAGGTCGCTACCATTACTAGTGTCATTTCAAATCTAACCAAAGAGGCAGAATAAAAAAAAACTATGTATCGGGATGCTTATTTTAAGATGATTAGCAATTGATTGAAGATGAGAAATATACAATATCAAGTTTACAATGTTAGTGATGGCTTGCTCTATTTCAAAAAGAAAATTTATATATCCAACAATGCTATATTCTGAACGCACATACTTCAAGAGGAACATGACATTCCAATATCTAGATATCTATGGTGAGAGAAGACTGTAGAACGGATCTCAAAGACATGATTTTGGGCAAATTTGGATTATAATTTTTGAGCTTTTATATACTCCTATAAATCATTTCAACATATTAAAGCATGCAATACAATGTCTCCTAGATTATTGTAGCCAATTCTATTACTTACGGTACATTAGAAGTAAGTGACTATGAATCTCATTACATATTTGTTATAAATGCCTAATAATCAAATTGCAATCGCTGTCATTATGGATCAAGTCTTGAAGCAACTTCATTTGGCTATGGTGCATTTGGATATTGATGCTTCAATGCTAGCACAAGTACTCTTTGATATTATCTTTTGTCACCATGGATTACCTTAAGTCATTGTTTTAGATCAAGATTCATGCTTCATGAGAAGTTTTTGGCAAGCCTTATTCAAACTTCCATGCACACGACTTGCCATCTCTATAGTCTTCTATTTCCAAACAAATGGACAAACAAAGCATGAAAATCGGACCTTGGAAGATATGTTGTGGGCATTTGTGGTGGTTCATCATAATAATTGAGATGAATATTTGACGTCCTTGGAGTTTGCTTACAATGATAGTATTCAAGCAAATACCGATCATTCGCCATTTTTTTTAATATTAGTTAGTATTCAATTATGCTACTAATTTTTTATTGTCTTATTAACACCAACAACCTAATCATGGAGGAATTTATACAAAAACTTACAACGACCTTACAAGAGACATGGCACCACCTTCTTGCCACATAAATTTGATAGAAGCAGTATATGGATAACCACTAGCAACATAAGATCTTTCGGGAGGGTGATTAGGTGTTACTCTCCAATGCCAACTTGCCACTTGCTACATTAATCAAAATCCATAAACTAACACCTCAGTGGCTTGGACCTTTTTGCATTTCTATAATAATTTTTGATATCGAATACCACCTCTGCTTTTGCCACATATTTGAGTCCATCTAGTCTTCTATGTTTTGCAACTGAAGAAATTTCATACTTAGCCGAAGCGCTTTTCAAATTGATATCAACCACCATGACTACCAATAGTAGTTGATGACCAACAAGAGTATGAAGTGGACAACATTTTGGAGCATTGCTACCTTCACCATGGCAGTGGACGTCCATAACTTCAGTACAAAGTTTTTTGGAAAGATTATCTCATCCATGATACAACATAAAAACCTGCACAAAACCTCACCCATTGCCAAGAGATGATTTGAAGATATCATTGGGAGCAAAATGAGGACGTTCCACATTAGTAGAAGAAGATTAACTATAACAGAGTAGAAATAAGATGTTTATATTATTGATACATAGGGATAGATAATTAGAATCATGTTTGAGAAGTTATAGAAGTTTCTAAAATTGGAGTTAGGTTAGTGGATCAAGTAGGATCCATCATAGAACATTCTAAAAAGAGTTTAAGGCACTTATACAGGTGGACCTACCATAGAACCTTCTAAAAAAAACTTAAGATGATTATCTAGATAGGGCCTATCATAGAACCTTTTAGAAGGAGTTTAAGGCGGTTATGTAAGTAAGGTCCATCATCTAGGAATATTCTATAAAGTTTAAGGTAGAAAACAAAGTATAAATAGGACTAGCCAGGGCCTTTTGAGGTATTTGGTCACATACAGCTTTAGACCTTCTTTCTTAATATAATTTGATTTTATATCTTCTTGTTTTGTTTTGTTCTTTTTTAATTTTGATTGCTCACTTTTGTCTTCCGTGTCCCATTCTGTTTAGTTTTGTTCAGTTTTGTTTTGGTTCAGGTTGTCTTATCTTATGATGAGATTTTATGTTGTTGTAAATTAGAAGGGTCTTACACTATTGAGACAAACCAATCCTATTTCATTATCTTCACAACTTCAAATACAACTTCAATTTTTTTTCCACATAATTTTGTCTTTGTAAGTCAAAAATATAAGTAAAGTTACAATTTGAAAAACAAATTGACAAAAATCCAATAATAATTAATTTTTCAAAAATATATTAGACATATTTTATTATTTATAAAATCTTCTAATATATAATAGTTTAATCTTTTTTAGGATCTATTATAAGATCATTATTTGTAATAATATATTTTAAAAAATTAACTTCAATTTCATAAAATATATATTTTTTTATCTTAGTATATTGTCTTACATTTCTAAGTTTTTTTAACACATAACAAATATAAAGTTTATATTATTTTATTTTCTTAAATTAGATTAAAATTATTTTTAGATAATAAACAATAAAATCTCTTAAAATTTCTTTAAAAATATTTTTTATTAAATATTAAATATTTATTGATATATTTGTAAGTTCAAAAAGTATGACATTATATTCAAAATACCTATATTTGATTCAAAACATAGCTTTTTTAGTTATTTCCTTCTTTAATACATGTAAAGTTGTATACTATTCATAGTTTTATTTTTATATAGTTATTTATTTTATTTAATTGTTAAATAAATTTTAAAATAAAAAATAGAAGATTCTTATTTTTTATGGTGATTTTATTGAATCCTTCATACTTGATATACATTCATATTAATCCGTCATTTTTTTCACAAACAAAATAAAAATTTATGTTAAAACTTTTGAATGACATATGAACTATTTGACAAGGTTTTTATTGATGTACTTATATAATACAATTAATTTATTTTACAATAAGCTATAGATTGATCCAAATGGTGGTTGAGTTACTTCTTAAAGATCAATTGAGCAATTATAAAAACAATACTTTGAAGAATTATCCACATTTTTCTTCTCTAAGATATTTTAATAATCTTTATATTGACTTGGAATGTTTTTTGAAGTCTTTTCACCATCAAAAATAAGTATGGCATAAATATCAAAAATTGATTCTACTTTTGAAATATATATAAAAGCTCTTGTACGTATCAATAAGAATTTTGATGAATCGGACTTATAACTTTCAATTTGAATAACAAAAGTTTAGATTTTACTATAGGAAAAATTTAAAATTTAATTTATTTGAAAATTATACTTTTTTAATAAAAATTAATCTAAAATGATTAGATTTGAAGAAGATTTAATAATATTAAATATTATCAAGCTATTATGACCATTAATTGTTATATCTATAAGAATAGATTTGTAGATAATATCTCTAAATGATAACAAATAACTATCTATGATTTCTATATGCGCAAGCTTATTTTTCTTTATTAAAAATATTTTATATTTTCTAATTAAGTCTTTATCTATAAAACAAGCTAAGGCCTCTAAATTTAATAAAGCAAAAACTTTGTAATTTTTTGATCCTAAACAAACATCTATTGTAAAATAAAGTAAAGGATCTAAAGAAAGAATAAGATCTTTACAAGGTATTATATAAGATTTCAATTGCATAGTTCTTATTATAATTGGATCAACTTGTTTTTGGACATATTATCTTCTTTTGCAATCATACTCCTCATTGTATTATTATGTTGCTTCTTTGGATGATGTATAATAGTGTGATTAGGTTTATTTCAATATAAGCACAATCCTTCCTCATGATATTAAGTTTTTTTATTGCTTAGATTTCTCACAATACAAGAACAATCCTTCTTAATAATATTAAATTTTTTATTGTTTAATAAGAAATTTAAAACATATTATATTAATTTGCTTAGGTTTTAGTCTTGATAAAAAAAAATAATAATTTATGAGTTATTTTCATGACTTGATTTGCTCCTTTCAAATCAAATCTTTTTTTTTGCTATTTTTTAAAAAATCAATTATTGCTTGTAATAGCATGAATAATAAAACTATTTTAATGATTTTTTTTAGCTTTGTCAATAATAATTCTATGATATTATCTATATATTTAAATAAAATTTCATTTATAAAGATTTTATTATTTCAATCTATATTACAAGCAAGATTTTAGAACTTAATAATAAAAATGGTAGCTGAATATCATTTTTTTAGTAAAGATAGAAATTTGAACTTTGCTATTATTTTTTTATTAATTTCTCCAAATGTGGCCATAAACACTTTTAAAAATATATATATAGATTATAAAAGAATTGTAAATCTTTTTCTATCAAATGTGCAAATCAAGAGAAAACACTTTCAAATATAAATGCATTCATGAATCCAACTTAAGTTAATCTATGAAGGTATTAGGAAAGATACAACCTTTGATAGAGCTTAACTTATTGTAAAAATCCTAAAAATATTGATTTTGTTCCATCAAACTTCTCTAACATATTAATCCTTACCTTTCTCATATAAAACCTTCAATACATGTCTATTTTAAAAAAACATGCATACAGCCTGAAAGCCAAGTTTTTTATATATGCATCATATGGCCAACATATACAATATGTGGCCAACTTATTGGCTAAGTTTTTAATCTACCAATCACCTATAAACATATATGAAATCAAATTTGTGTCTGTAAAACTTTTAAAAAGTTCTTTCATAAATTATTATTAAATTTATTTACTTCTACTTTATTCTATCTAATTTCTCTAATCTAGGTAAATATAAATATTTGTGGTATTATATTTTTATAAGCCTTGTCTTATAATTTTATTCGAATTTGACCTAGATTAATTTTTAAAAAATTAGTATTTTTTTAACATTTTATTAATATTTTTCTAAAAACTTAAAATTTCTATAGAATTTTCTTGGAATTTTTTAGGATTTAAAAGAGTTTAGATTTTTAGATGATGTAATATAGGTTCTAAGATTTATAGAAAAGAGGATTTAGAAATAATAGGATTTAGGATACAAGATAAACGATTATTTAGAATTAAGTTTTTTGAAAGAATTAAAGTTTTTAATAAGTTTATTTCTCAACACTTCATTCATTTTATTATAAGAAAATTACAAGATATACATGGTTTTTATTCTACAATTAGATGCATGAATTATTTTTATAAAAAATTGAATAAAATAATGAAGATAAAAATTCATTTCATAAAAAATTGATTTTGTATCAATTAATAAATATAAGAAGAAAAAAACCTATATATTTACAGTATTACGATTCAAAGATATTTTTATAAAAAAAATAATAAATTTATATTTATATTTAAAAAATTATGGATTTGAATTATATAAAATATTCAGATATAAAATATCAACATACATTTTTATTTTTTATATTAATATACCAATTTTTAATATTTTGCAAAAAAAAAATTCTAACTTAAAATTGTAATCTGAAAAAAAAATTAAAATATCAATAAAAAAATACGTATAAATTTTAATATCTAAAATAATTAAAAATATATATATTATCTAGAACTCTGATTTAAAAGGTTTTTTTAAAAATAAAACTAAAAAACTAACTAATATTTAATTAGAAAAATAATAGAAGATATAATGATTATTATAAAATACAACTTTTAAAGCTCCAACTAGCTATAATTGTGACAAAACATCCATAAATATTAAATTTAGATAGAATAAAATAGCCCATATTATTCTTGTAAAGATAAAATCATAAAAATATGGATAAAGAAATAAAATTTTAGTCAAAGAACTTTGTTCTTTTCTTTTACTATAGTCAATTAGATTTAGATTTTTGTGAAAGTTAATATACATACTTTCTTTTGAATTAATCAGTTTTTTTCTAAATTTTAAAATATAAATTTTATCTATTATAAAAAATTACTATATTAACAAAAAAATATAAAGTAAAAAAATTAAATTTATAAAAAAAATGCTACAAATCTTATTTCTATTTAATTCTACCAAAAATGAATCCAAGTTATCTAATATATGATTTTATTTTTCTAAAAATAATGAGAAAGAAGAAAGAAAAAATCTATTGAATAATATTACAATATACTTAAGAAACCATTGTTGTATTACATAAAGCCTTGCTTAAGAAGCAACAGGAACTTAGTTGTAGAAGATAAATTGGAAATTGTAATAACAAGGTTCTAACAACTATGATAAAATCCAAAATAAATCCCAATTAAAGCTTAAAAATCTTAATAAAACTTTAATCAAATCCAAAAGAAATATTAAATAAATTATAAAAGAAATATAAAGAATTCCTGAAGATTTTTAAAACAAATTATAAAGAATTTTATAAAATTCTAAAGAAACATCAAAAATAAAAATCCTAAATAAATACTAAAAATAAAAATCATAAGAGAATTCTAACCAAATTCTAATCAAACCTTAATAAAATCTTAAATAAATCTTAAACCATATCCTAAATAAACCATAAATCAAATCTTAATCAAATCTAAATCAAATTCTAATCAATTCTTAAATTTAAATTAAATACTAATAAAACCCTAATAAAATTCTAATAAAATCCTGATAAAATCTTAAATCCTAAACCGAATCCTTATCAAATCTTAATCAAACCTTAAATCCTAAACAAAATCTAAATCAATCCTATAACAAATTAAATCCTCAATAATTAATAATTGAACCATAAATTTGAACTCTAAATTTACACACTTTTTATTTATTTAATCAACAAAAAGTGAAAATAATTTGAAGATGATCAAATTTACTATATAGAAGAGAATTCCTATAATATGCTCAAGTATTGACTAGTCTCTTTCTTTAAACTTGATGCTAATATTTTAATATAAATATCTCTTGATTCTATTGTTTATTTGCTCTTAAACTTTGCATAGTTGTTAAAAAACAAGTTTATTACTTGTATACAAAATTTTAATTCAATCCACCAAGCAAATTGTTGCAAATCTTAGAAATCCTTGCTAGTCCTCTAAATTTTAATTTTCTAGACTTAATAATTTTGAACTTTATTAGCCTTAAAATAAAAAATTCAATCAAGCTCAAACTTATAACACACATTCAATATAAAAATAATTATTAAATTTTTAAAACAATCCTTGTAAATTACCTACCAATCTTATAAAAACTTTTAAAGTATTAACTCTTTATGTTTCTCAAAAACCTAAAGTCATCTCTAAATATTTTTGACCTTGTAAAGCCTTTACAAATTCATTGTAAACTCAAATCACTTAAAATCAACTCCCAAAGAACTTTTTCTTAGTCTGCAATCAAATCCCATTCTTTGATTAATCAAGAAACTTGTGAATTGTCATAGGTGCACAATATTATGCCTTGGGATTTGATTTTCATTCATGTTTACAATTGGTCTTTTTGAGGTATAAATTTTTACTTTTTCAAAGTAATTTTTACTTTTTCAAAGTAATTTTTATTACAAACTACTCTTAGTTCTTTTAAAAAGATATATATATATATAAATTTTCTTATTTATTTAATTTTTGTCTCGTTTATAGCCATACAAAGTAAGTAGAAGCCCATTTTGCAAAGAGGCAATATTAGCACTTATTAGTTTTATTATCTTCTTGACTATTATCTACACTTTGAAAATAAGTTGCTACAATATTTTTAATTGAGCTCTTCTATAATATTATCTTTTATTTATTTATTTTACCTAATAGTTGTATTATAATATAATATTGTTAAAACAAATTAATATATAATAATTACATAAAAATTATATAAATTTTTGTTACATTTAATTTAAAAAAGAGAAAATATAAAAAAATAAAAATTTCATAATCCATTATATATGAATCTTTCATTATAAATTTATTCTAATTATTTTTAATATAAATAAATATTTTTTTGTATGCAAAGAAGTATATGGCTTAAAAAGATATCTATGCAATATATATATATATATATATATATATATATATATATCCACCTTGTTTGAATAAAACATTGTACCATAATATTTGTTGTGGTGGTAAATTTAATTGATGTATTACAAAAAAAAAGAAAGAGGGAAAAAAAAAAAAAAAAAAAAAAAAAAAACATTTTTAAAAAAGATAATCTATAATTTCAAAAGCATTTTGATGCCTTTAAGAAAAAAAATAAAATCTATTGTTTATTCAAAAAGATTAAGCTTTGATATTATAAATATTAATTTTCTTAAATTTTTGAAGATATAAATCTTAACAAAACTCTAAAAATATTAAATTTTTAACTTATTTTAAAAATAAAAAATAAATAAAGAGAAAAGAAATAGTTATAATATAAAGAAGAACTAGAATGTCTTTTGCCAAATACAAAGAAGCTAAGGAGTTATAAATTGAAGACTAGAAAATATATATATATATATATATATATATATAAGGATAAAGATGACTTCACTTTTATTTCTATACATATTAGGTAGCAAGAAAGCCTTGTAAAAGCTTTCTACAAACCATAAGATATGTAGGTTAAGTGTCAAGTTGTAGGTTCCTTCAAACACAATTTTTTAAAAAATAAGAAAATTAAAAAATAAGTTTCAATAGCCATAAGACATATCTATATAAATCTAAGTATTTAATTTATGTCTATGAAACTTCTTCAAAGCTTTTTGATGAAGATATCATCTATTTAACATGTTCTACCTACTTCTACTCCTATTTACTTAAATAATATAAACATCTGCTACAAAAACAATTTAAAGTACATTGACAACCTAAGTAAAAAATATCAAATTTTTAGAAACATCCACAAAATGTGTGTAAAACAAATTTAAGACAATGATATTAAAAATTAACAAAAGACTATAGAAATGAAACAAAATAAAAAAGAAAAAGAATCATAAACTATCAATGTACAAAACCTCTACCCAATATATGTCAAATATTGACTCAAAAAAGGGATACATGAAAAACTCCTATCATAGTGATACTAGTTGAATAATTTCTACAAACTATATAAAAGACAAAAGAATCATAAACTAGAAAGAATTTGCAGCATGCTGACTACAATTTACCTTCTGGAGATGAATTCAGCTCTTCACCATTGACGACGCCCACCCAAGAGGAAGTTATGCATGCTTCTCGAAGTCATGCAAATTTGTTTTCATGTGGGCACTGAATAATCTGTAAAACCTTTATACCGAGGTCCGGATCTTGAAAGTTTTGAAGAAACAACCTTTGAGGAAATATCGAGTGATTACACTTCTTTGTTTCAGACTATTTTATGTCTTAAATGTGACACCTTCATGTTTAAGTTCCGGGATGTGACCTCGATCGTTACGAGGTATTACCCAATGAAGAGTAAGACGGCGATAGTTTGCAGGTAAAGATTGAAAGAACAAGGAATTCACTGGCAGATGCTATTGACGGGTTGTAAGCTTTTTGCATTGTTGAAATGTGTTGCAAAGAATGCAAGGAAAGGAGTGTTGCGGTTGTAAGGGTGCCAGATGTTACTGTAGGGGTGATGAAGGTCTTAGCTAGCAAACAACGATGTGACGGAATGAGTTTCCACGACACTTGAAGTGGGTATCGTCTTTGAGCCTTAGTAGCGATCGAAATGTAACGTTCATTCTTGTGTGGATCTCTTGCATCTACATTTCTAGAAGTAATGGAAGACAAGGCATGAACTACATCAACTAATCGGAAAGTTTTAAGGTGTATTTGTTTGGCAGCGACAGGAATCGAGCGAGAGTGAAAAATGTGCAAGCAGTATTCGAGACCTCTACAGTGGTCATGGAAGATGGGGGTATCTTGGAAGTTGATAACAGGGGGGGGGGGGGGGGGGGGGAGCTATTTCGCAGCTGGGTCTGTGCACTCTGGTATCAACATTCCTGCCTCTTATCAAGGTTAGAATCTGGCTTTAACCTCCAAAATAATCACAGGAATGAGAGGATTCGCACTATCTGCACATTAAGCTTTCACTTCATCTTGTGAGGTGCATAATATTCGTTCATCAACCAGACAAAGAGGATTTAAGCTTTGGGAACTGATCTCTATGAACCCTAACACAGATTATAAAATCTGAATAGATACGATGAAAGATCATAAAAGAGACATCTATAGAATATGTAAAGCAGAGAAACCGCAGATATTGTTGCGTAAACTAATTTGGCATTGCCAGCCGATCCAAAGCAGAATCCAATCTGCCGGAGGTATTCTCACCAACCGATTAGATTTAATCGGCACTGAATGGAGTGCAACACAATCTATGTATTGTGTTGAATTCAGGTAAGTAAACAAGGAAACTGAGTGTGGCCAAGGCTGTTGTGCAAGTCATGCTCTGACAATCTATGTATTGTGTTGAATTCAGGTAAGTAAACAAGGAAACTGAGTGTGGCCAAGGCTGTTGTGCAAGTCATGCTCTGTTGTGTGCTCTTCATTTCATTACTCGAGGTTAAACAGATTTCCATGTTCCTTGTTCACCCTACAGAATATTCATAGCAGAACTGCAGAAATTGAGAAGGCTGCAAATTACGTGCGACATCATGCGTGAGCATCGCGTTTATCCAACTCGAAAAGCAGTGTTGCAGGGGTGCGGACGATCACAATTTGCAACATCACCATAAGGGAGAATAGATAATCCATCGCGTGTTTCCAAATCCGGTTCTGGTGGACTGGAGGAGAATCCATCTTTATTAATCGCTAAGAGCTTGAAGTATTTGTAACCCAATTGCTAAAGTCATCGTTCAAAATCATTACAAGTCTCAATGTGTAAGGTTCATGAGAATAGATGATAATCCCGTTGGGTGCTTCGTAACCATCACCCAGATTCCTAAGATGTGTATCTTGGACCTCATGATTTGCTTTTCGAGTCACGGTAACTTCGGAAGCCTGAATCATGTGACTGAGGGCTTCTACGATCGTCAGGGAGAACCTATGAACCAGCTTTAGTACCGAGGAAACTTATGGATTCATTGTCTGTGTGTGTCAAAGGCGCAGAAATGTGGCCACACGAGGAGTTGCAGAATCCAGCAAAGTGGGTGAAATGGTTGCTTTACGTGAGTGACCTTCAGAACAGGGTGAGGATCACCCATACGCAAACTAAACTGTTGTTTCTGGTGCTATAACGCATATCAGTTCGATGTCAACGATAGTCTCATTCAAGGTGCATCGAGTTCGTCAGTCTACTATTGGGGCAATGCGATCACCTTTTCGTTCACCATTTGCTGGAAACTTCACGATTCTTTGGGTATACTTCTTGGTGTTGGCCGCACGGTCCTAAGGGATATTCTTGCCACTCACAGGTTCTGGTTTGTCAAGAGATGGTAGTCCTCTATACGGGAAGAGTGAGGATGATTCTGAAGGTAATACTCCCTGTCTCGATCAAGGTAAGGCATCAAGAGGACGCACTAAATGTACAATGCGTGGTCACAGCCAATGCCAAGCAGCGAAGCTCCTGTGCACTAACTGAGGGGTTCAATTCAGTGGGCAGTTCAGAGCTCGAGTAGGACAACAATGGGCCATGCTCAGGAAGAATGTTAGACAGGGCAGCAGGTTGGGGACTGATCTGCACGCGAATAAAGCTTGCAGACATATCATTTTTTCTTAAAAAACTGTATGTTTATACAGGGGTTTGTCATCGTGTTCCATTTTGTGGCGTGAGATGGTAAGATTTTCACGTTAAGAAAACCATAAGATGACTTTGGTATGTTTTATATCTGTTCCTTTTGGCAACGTGAATGTTGAAGGCATGGAATAGGAGAACGAACGACGCAGTCGACAAGGCTACAGACCTCACCTTGGTGGACTTGCAAATCACATGCTTCACGTTGTACATATCGCGCCGTAATCGTGATGGAGATAAGTGTTCATTTGATGGGAAGTATTCAGGAAGAGCAGGCTGTATTTCAGTGACTAATGGAGATGTCAATGCAGATTGGAATGGCTCCATCTCATAAGGCTGCGATGGAATTGGAGAGCATGGAGGTCAGGAAGGTTGAATCCCATCTTCAATGACAAACGAGTTGATATACGATTTGCTGAAAAAAATAATTCATAACGTGTTGTTTTATTACAGTATTAGTAACGAATTTATTTACATGTTTATGTCAACAACGAAGTTGTTACTGGAAGATCGAAGGCACTCGTAGACATACTTAGATTCATTGTAGGTAAATCTAGCTTGAAGAGGACAATGCATGTACAAGACCTAGTCAATTTTGTCGCCTTGCCCACTCTAATCCCTCTATGTGGGCTACTTGATCGTTCAATACCCTTTAAATTTGAGCTACATATATACATTCTACCCCTTGTGTAGTAGCATCTGAAAATGATAGCACATGCTTATGTTTATGAATCACTCGTTTGAGCTTCTTCAATTTTGTACAGTGAACAGTTAAACTTTCATTATCTACCTAATTGGAGTTGACACCTCTGTGCCCTCAACAAAAGCTCTTGGCTGCAACAAGCGGAGTGCCTCTACATACCTGAAACACTATTTGGAAAAATCACAAACTAGAGAACACCTGACCCTGATGACTAGGGAGCCAAAAACGAGCCTTTCTAAAGCCTTGTGCAAACTTCAACATTGTATGGTGATTTAAAATAAGCAAGGAAAAAGACAAAACAGCACAGTAACACACCTCTTTGGAAATGCACTTAAATAACAAAGAACTTGAAATACAATAACCTCATGTGTATGTACCTCTGGAAACAAAATCATGGGCCCATGTATTGCAAGCACCTCTTTTCAGTAATCCTCTTGGAATTGTTCAAACCCTCTATTTTTGAATCAAGTGCCTTCATTAGGGTTCTGTGGCAAACCATAAACAACACAGTGACAAGTTTTTGAAGCACACAGCGAGGCACAATTGATTCTGCCTTGAGAGAGAGAGCACTGACTGAGCTTGTGGTAGGGTTTTGGTTGCAAAAACACACAACTGGCAAACACTAATTCTTGTGTTCTAATTTTATTTTTTTTAAATAATCTTAGGAAAATCAAATCGCCACTGCACTACTGAATCTATGCTAGCAACATGGGCTAGTTCCGCTTCTTCAACGTCTAGTGGGGGCAATGCGCCAACCAAAGAGGATTGTGAGTTTGTTAGGGCACACAAAACAGACAGAGGATCACGTCCTGGAGATCAACTGTCTGCAGTCAGGATTTGAACAGTTTTCAAGCCACCTCCTGTATTGTGTTACAATGTCTCTCTAGCTATCTCTCTGAGGTATCCAAAACCTTAGTGCCCCTTCAGCAACATTAGCACACTCCTGGCAAACTCTGCACAACTCAGCTGTACAACTCTGCAGTAAGTTAAATAGGAAAGTACTTGGAAACATGGGAAAGCTCTGAAGCCGACCACAGGGGCTTGTTTCTGTCTTATACTGTCCATGTGAAGACTGCTAAGCTCTGCTCAGTGCCGTTTTTCCAAGAGCCCAAATATTTTGAAATTTTTTATACTATCCTTTTTTCTTGTTTGCTTCTGCTTCTGTTTGTATTTTATTTTTAATTTTGCATTTTTTTCCTTCTCCCTTCTGGAAAGTGCAAACTGAGCCCTCTACAGCACAATCAGCTACATTCCAACAACTCCAACATTGGATTCTCAGGAGGTCAAGACTGAGTTGGACAGAGCCTAGTTTGGTAAAACGCGGTCCACCGTGTTCAAATGAGAGCTATTTTTTGTATTCGTGAGAAGAAAGCCAGCAAAGCTCTGGTGAAAAGCTGCACTTCCTAGTGTTGTCTGAAACTTAGGCCTGTCTATGCACACAGTGAGCTCATAGCTCCCAACCCTAAAACTCAGCAAGACTTTTACATCACTTTTCGTGCTGCAGCTCAAGCAGCTCAACAAGACAGTTGCTCCGTGGAGATGATCAATGCCAGCATCTATCACCCATTCTGTGCTTCTTAACAAATGGTAAGCAGGAAGTGTGTTTTATTTTAGGGTTGAAATTGGTTGAATTACAAGTACCTTAATTTTGCAACTACTGGAACTGGAGGGGGGCAGTTGTAGGGAGACAGAGCATTGAAATAGGGCAACAAGGAGGGGGAAGCTACCTGGTGAAAGATCATCAAAAGCTGCAATGCCCTAATAAATACAAAACTGAATAAACAATTTGGCAATTTGAGTAGAAGTTGAAGCTGAAGCAGTACTTGGTTTCACTGCAATCAGATTTACCCAAATTTATGGGGAACAGGCTGTTTCAGATCTGATTCAACATATCAACTTAGATGTTTGCCAAATTGCCAAATCTTGAACAATCAAAACCCTAAAAGCCAGAAGAAAAAAATATACATATGTATAAAAATATACGATGCACTAAACAATTGTGTCAGTGCAAACTGTCACCCATTCTTCTTCTTTATTTTTTTTTATGTGTGCTTCGTTTTTATTCATTTGGTCCTCACAAGCAAGCACGACTTTGCCTCAGATCTGTCTCCAAGGCCTGTGATACAATCCATATCATTTTTTCAAATGGTGTTTCTAAACCCTAAACCCCAGGCAATGCTGCCCTCTGCCATGTCTACAGCCGCCTCCTTTCAATAAAGAGGAGTTTTTATTTTATTTTTTCGAGTTGTTGGTTTGTTTTATTTTATTTTTCGTATGGATTTCCGTCTTTTGTTAGTTTCTGAAATATGGGTTGTATATATATATAGAGATATATCCTGATGGCTCAACTCTCAAATGGTGGTGACAGAGCTGGTCTGGTCTGGTTGTGTACATCCCATGCAAGGGACATTCTCATTTGTGAGGCTGCAAAGCAGGGTACCTGTACCAAATTCATGGCTTCAAAGCTTCAAAGACTCTATGCCTATGAGAGCACTAAGTTAGAGAATACCAAAGATCCTTGGGAGGGAGGGTCCTTGTTTGTGCAGACAGACACTGAATCTCAAAAGACAGGTTTGCTAGATACTTATTTTGTGTCACTACCCACACAGATAGATGGATATGGGCTTCTATAGGACAATAAATATATATATATTTATTTATTTATTTATTTATTTATTTTTATTTTGAGAAATTAATTAATAACAAAAGCCAAAAGCAGAAACATGACAGGGTCAGCACCCAAATTCAATTATAGCCCTGAAGGAACAAAGTTTTTTTTTTTTTTTTTTTTTTTTTTTTTGTTTTTCGTTTTGAATGGATATGTCAAGATACAAAATGCTGAGATATGAATTTTTAAAACCAACAATAATAATTTAAAGTAAGATTTGAGAACAGTTAACAAAACTGGGCTATGTTGGTGTTTTGTGGCTTAGTTCAAAGATGACTTAAACATGTTATACAAATGCATTAAAAAAAATTCACAAAAAACTTAGAAATAACATATGTATACACATGCCAACTTAGTACCAATTCATAGATGTCAATCTTAGTACCAATCTATGCATGCCAACTTGGTATCAACCCACACATGCTTTGCACATGCTTTTTCAGTACTCTAAACTAATTTTGGTTGCTATAAGATGTTTTCATTGAAAAAATTATAATTTTTTTCAAAGGCCATAAATATTTTTATATACATGTGTAAGGCCCTATAATGAAAAGAAAAGAAAAGAAACTTTATTAGAATTATATTTTTCTAAGTATTGTTTCTATCCAAACATTTTTTTTTTCAAGTAGCAATGCTACTTCTGTATGACTCTCTATGATCCTTTGATTATTTTTCTTAATATGAATCATTGACCTTTCTTAGATATGTGGAGGAACTTTCAGGTTATTTTTAAAACTTCTTCACAGTATCATAAAATATCATCAAACACTTCTAACATTCTACTTTTAGACTCCAAAAATTGCCATAGGGAGTTTTTCCTACAAGTACTCTATAAAAACACAACAAAATTTTGGTTTACAACCTTCTCCAAAGTCACCAGTAAAAACCATATTTTTTTATTTATTCTAATGTAAATAAAAATATTATCTAATATATTTAGACTCGAGATAAAAAAAAATTGGTCTATTTCATGGCCTCTTCTTATTTTATCTATATTCAAAACCCAAAGATTCTAAAAGAAGACTTTTCTTTACCAAGTAGAAAACCTTGGTAAGACTTTTGAATTATGAATTTTTAAAGTAGGCTTCTCACACAAAGACTTGTTAATACCCAAAAAGTTTACAAACATATTTTTGCAACTCTTCTATGCATATATAGATACCAAACTATATATATATATATATTCTCTTGTCTATGCAAAATCAAATAATTAAATGGACCATAATAAGAATTGGATATTTATTAATAAAGACATATTTAGTTTAATATTCATAATTATGATTTTTTCATTGATATTCATAATTTAAAATAAATAATTCAAATTTCTTCTATTGAAGCTTTAAAATTATTCTT
Source organism: Physcomitrium patens (assembly GCF_059467195.1). Classification (NCBI taxonomy): domain Eukaryota; kingdom Viridiplantae; phylum Streptophyta; class Bryopsida; order Funariales; family Funariaceae; genus Physcomitrium; species Physcomitrium patens. Next base: position 14,902,606 of record NC_143423.1, on the reverse strand, counting down.
GTGGTTTTATAATTCATAGGTATTCTGAATTTGTTACCATGTCTAACAGATTGTTAAATATAATTGTCACACCATTGGTAGTTGATAAGACATATAAACAAGCCTATACGAATGGTATATGATTGCATCAAAGACATAAAAGTATATAAATATATTTTATTTATCTATTTAAATTTATTCTTGATACACATTTCAATTGTATGTGTGCATATATATATATATATATATATATATAATTTCATTCATACACAACCAATAGAATCTTCTTGAGTTAAAAATAAATGTTTTTAATTACATCAACAACAAGATTTTGCATATTCTAATATTCATTGAACTCTAATATTTTCAAGTTACTTCAGAACATATTAATTTTAATTTTTAATATTTAAATTTGAAATTCTATTAAACATACACTCTTTAGTCATGTGTGATCTTTCACCTCATGCAAGCATTTTTTTGATTTTTTATTTTGCACATATAAATTTGTTATTTACATACACATTTTTTTCGCTTCCATGCATTAATGACTATTTTTAGTTTGACTCATTATTGTTTATCTTTCCAATCCAAAATATCCAAAATACCCAAATTTTCATAAAAACTCCTATGTATGTAAATGACATTGAATTTTGTTACCCATCCAAAGAGTCTATACCCGCCCATAGATAATATCTGCCAAAGTACTCCGACTGCGTGGTTTCAAAGAAACATTAAGCAAGTAGATAAGGTGCTATTACAAGGCTGCCAAAATTAACAAGAACGTAATAAGGTAGAAGGATATTTAAGGGTTGAGAAAGTACAATAAGGTAGTTGAGAATTAGCATAATACTTAGTGGATCCTGAGCAGTAATACCATGAATTAGGATAGTGTTAAGCCAGAAGTTGTGTGATTTTGACTAAGAAATTAAGAATGCCTTGCTTTCTTTTCAATCATGGTGTGATGCATTTGGTCTCATAGGGTCTTGTCTCATGCTTGCTTGTAATCCGGAAAGCCTGAGTAACAAATTTATTTAGAGTTGAAGCACAATTTTAAGGTTCAAATGTATATGCAATCATGAATAGAAATCATTTTAGCATTAGAAAACAAAGAATCTAAGTGAAATTTCAAAAGAATAGGTTTGCAGTTGTAAGATGAAAACACAATTTTTTTTTAGTGAAAATAATAAACAAGAGGAAACTAAGAACCTTGAAAACCAATCAATAATTATTTGATTATTCGATTATTTTGAAATTCAAGGATTTAATTCATATTCATCTTCTCATTTTGTAAACAAGTTCATGACAAAATAAAAAAATACTTATTCATAACTGCAACTTAATATGTTCATGCCAAATGGATCACATACAGAAAGATAAAAGCTTGCATGAATGCACATATGTATGCTCTAGTTACACATTTTGTACTCAATTTTCATTTCAATATCTACAGTTCCTCTTTCTTGTTTACTTGAAGAATACAACAAATAGATTGATTTGTGACACACAACAAATCACCTTCTGACAATATAACTTTCAAACATCCTCTCAAAGAGCATCTGCTTCTTTGGCCTCTGATTCTCTTCCCTCTCAACTATGAATCCCTGTACATTCCACGCTGTAAAGCATTCTATTTTCAAAATTTTACATGAGAAGATGTTTTTTGGTTATAAATCACAAAACCTCATTTTGAAAAGAAATCAAATAAATTTATGTAGGCTTGAGTTTAAAGAATCTTACATGTCCAAACATTATCATCAAAATTTGATTATTATTATTTTTTAAATCAACATAATTAGCAGTATTTTTATTTTTTTTATTTTTTGCTAAATATAAAAAAGATAAATTTTAACATTTCTGTAATTGGTTTAATGTGACCAATGTTTTAAGTTGCCATAGCCAATCGTACATATATGAATCTACATATATATATATATATATATATATATGTACACTTTACAGTGTTATTACCTCATGATAGACTTAATTACTTTGTGTTGCATTTTTAATTCAAAAATTTAAAAAACATGTTATAAAGTGACTTTCTATTAACCTCAACAATTAATCTTTAGAAACCAAGGTCCATTGCCTGGTCAAGATGGCAAGGTTCAATTGAACCCTATGCCAAAAAGATCCTATACCAAAACCAACACTTTGCTCTAATTTTTGTAGTTTATTTTATTCAACATTTATTTTTCTCTCTCTTGCTCTCCTATGCCCACTACTAATGAATGTTTTAAACACTTTTTTTTTTTTTTTTTTTTTTTTCCTTCTTTTCTTTTCTTTGAGAAAAATCATCCACTTTTCCTAATAGATTCTTTTTTGAAGAATTAAGTGTATATATAAATATATTTAAAAAAGGGGGCACGCCATTAAAGCTCTCCACTGCACATTCACTTGGACAGCACCAGAACTGACACAATCCAGTTGGGGACCGGTCAGTCTTCCATGCATCGATCGATCCATGCCCGCACTCAGTCTCACATACACACCCACAAATACACACTCAATCAATCAATCAATCAATCACTGTGCCATTATAAACCCCGCACCATTAGATAAATTCACGCTAGGAGGGGACCCCAAGTGTTAGGAATTAGAATGTAGTAGCAGCAGCAGCAGAAGCATGGAGCCTCGCTGATGAGCATTGATGATTGCGGAATGATCAGAAGGAGCAGCAGAGCGGACCCAGACCGGCAACGGCGCAGGAGGAGAAAAGGGAAAGAGAGTTAAAGCTGATGGCTAATCAGGAACTGAAGCCCATTCCACGCGGTCAGCCACGGTTTCAACGCGGCATGAGGAACGACGCCTTGCTTGCTTGGGTTGGAGAAAGGAAGCAAGAGCCGCCGGATCCACTCAAACAAGAAAAAAATGTCGCCTCATGAATGAATGAACGAATGAATGCATGAATGGTGCATTCCGCCGCATGGCTGCGAGTCCCGCATGTCCAGCCAGGAAGGATCATAGCAAATGGGTGCATCGTCGTCTTTGTGGTGGTGGTGGGTGTCGGTTGTGGGCCCTGTTCGGTATGCCGCCAGTTTGTTTGTTGCAGTTTGAGTCTCGCAGGATCTCATCTCATCTCGGTGTTGTTGTTGCTGTTGTTGTTGTTCCCACGCTCTCCGTCGCTGCAACTCGACTCATAAGTACTTCGTAACCCTTAACCAACCCCCCATTTTGCAAATCCCCTTCTCCTCCATCGCGAGCAAATTCCCCGCTCGTCGCTCCCACTTTTTCCGGTTCATCGCCGTCTCTTGACGAGTCCTCCATCGCAGTCCTCCGACGCTTCCTTAGACCATAAGAGGGACTCCCCTTGCAGCACAAGAGTGAGTGTGTGTGAGTGAGTGAGGGGATTCCAACAACGCATGTGAGTGTTTTGCCATTGTGTTTACAGTATAAAAATATATATACTTGTATTTTAAATTCAATGTTGAATTGCTTGTACTGGATTTTACATTAAAGTTATATTGATGATAAATATATTATTCATAAGTGCCTTCACTTACCAAAGATTAAAGAGTTTTTTTTTTTTTTTTTTTTTTTTTTTTAATGAATAGATGGGTAAGAAGAATGGTTATGAATACAACGTTGAGAATTGTTTCATTAATTAAGTGAGCTAGACTAAGGTGCATTTCAAGCTTGTAATGTTTTTAGTAATTTAAAACATAAATCCTATTGAGTTCCCTCTAAAAGGTCTTGATACTTCATCCTCTAATACTTTGCACTACTTGCAACATGTAATTGTTTATCAAACATCAAACAATGATTCAATTCCTGGAAGTGTAATATCATATATTTTATAATTTTCTTGTATTCATGCTATTCCCAGAACTAATATTGTGTTGTTTCAAATGCAATTCATTTTTTAAAGCTACACCACCATCTTATCTAAGAAAAGCCCATTTCTATAGGGATTTTTGTGATGTCAACTACTCCACCTTCAATCCCTAAATCTCCTTATTTTGTATCCAAGTTCTATTATAAAAACTACATAAGGTATTCCATGGTGATTTCAATGCTATATTACTTTTACCCCCCTGTATTTAAACAAAAATTGATCTCAGAATTTGTGTATATTGCTTGTTTTTTGAAAGTCTGTTTTTTCCAAAAGACTAGATTATTTTTTTTAATTCACCATGGTTCATATAAATGAGCTATGTTAACTCTTTCTTGTAGAAATCAATCAACTTTACCAAATTACCACCTGACATAAATATATAAAAAAAATAAAAAAATAAAAACTTAGAAACAATTTTTTTTTTTTTTTTTTTTTTTTTTTTTAAATTTAAACAAATCAACAACCATGGATGACTGCAAAATTATAGGCTTCCATTCTGAGAAAAAAGATAACGCAATATCTTCATCGATTGGAATTGTCTGCATAAGCAGTTAAGAATAAATGCAACAAACAACCCTAAAAAAAACCCCCCAAAAAAGTGGCCATTATGAATGAATAGGTTCCGAGCTTTGTTGGGTTATTTCCAGTGAAGATATACCTGGCCACACATGATTTGACTCTCATCAGTGTTTAATTTTGTCAAAAAAATCAGTTCGGATATTTTTCTAAATAATATTAAATGCAATTTCTTAAATGATTTCGAAAGTTTTAATTTTAATTAATCAATTGTTTATTTTTAATGTTTTTCCTTCTCTGATAACTCTTTCCAATCTTCTGGAACTGGATCCATTGGATTGGATTCCATCGAGCTCCAAAATGAAACTCTCCGTGGAAGTAAAATCCAATCTGCAGAGTACAAAATATGTTCTGTCCCTATTGGATGAATGTGTATGCTAGAAGAAGGAAATTTGGAGGCCACACCAGCCACATTCATCCATTGCCTCCACATCAGCACCAGGTGGCATGACCAACACAAACACACAAAGGGGGGGGGTCAATTTTATTTATTTATTTATATATATATATGTAATAGGTATGTGTGTGTATGTGTGTGTGTATTCAACACACATGGAATGTATGCATACACATGCAAATGGGTTTTTATAACTAAAAATTTCCTTTAGAAAGTTCAGGGTCCATGTTTGGTCTGAAAAATGGTATTGTTTATAAACCTTGGCTTTTAAAATAGTATGAAGTAAAAAGATGTCATAAAATACATCAATTCATTTTCTTGTTACAATTTTAAGTATAAAAATAATATATTTTTTTTAATATATAGTTTGGTAATTGTAAAAGATAAAAATAAAAAACCATTTACTTTTTTACACATGTTTAGCAAATTTAAACACAACTTCTCATTTTTTTTGTAAACCAGCTCTTCATGAAAGCATTATGCAAATTTTAGAAGATGACACTGTTCATGGCATATATGTATATATATATATAGATATATATAGAAATATATATATATGTAGATATATATATAGATATATATACCCATAAAAATTAATTTCACCTTATTTTTCCTCTTATAAAATTTTGGTTGATTTTCCTAAAAACGAGGCCAGCTAATTACCAACTCTGAAAGTTGCAGCTTCTTGCCACCTTTCTAAAAATAAAAATAAAACCCATATTTTTGTATTATTTACGTTGTGATTTTTCTGTCTTTAATGTCAAATAAATAAATACAAATGTTCCACACGCATGGGTTGGAAGCACACACATCCAACAACTGTAATCAATAATAAACCTGAAGGTTTTAAGATTAAAGCAAACACTTCATCACTACAATGACCCCAATTTCAAATCAATTCTTCATAAATATGTGAAATGAAGCAGTAGACACTGATCTGTTAAAAGGCTGTTCCATACACACTTTTAAGAATATAATATTTATAAAAGGAATTGTGTATATATCTAAACAAAGACATAAAGTCACACACACACACAAACTTGTTTGATACTTCAAATTATATCTTTTGTGTACACAAATCCAAATCACAGTACCTCATTTAAAAAACGTTACCATGGATTGCAGGTACTCAATAAGTTTTAAAATCCTGAAGCTCTCTCTCTACCTATGCTCGTGATCAAGCATTGATTTGAAACTGGAATAATTACATGTATCAAATCAGTTCTAAATCCTTCAACAGTATCAACAACAACCATTCATTTATAAGTATGTATATATATATATATATCCACACACCCAGCTTGCAAATCTTATCAATTATCTCACTGTCTCCTCGAGCATGTCGGAAGCATCATAAAACTAATAAACTCTCCCCAAAGGGGTTTTAAAAATAAGCTACTCCCTACTCTCTACTAAACCACCTTCATCAAAACGGGGTCAAGCGTCACCGGAAACATCCGGTGACTAGTGCATCTCCGTCACCGCACACAGCATGTAACGGGAGCAGGGCAGGGCAAGGCAGGGCAAGGCAGTTACCGACAACGGACGGTGACAGGGCGTCTCGGCGACCGGCAACAGAAGGTGAACCGGGACCTTATCTTCAGGCCACCGCCGCGACGCAACGGCAGGTTGCGAGAAAGGGAAGTGACGCGGATGCGTCCAGAGTGTGAATTGCGAGTGTGGATCAATGCTTTTTCCGCTCTAGTGTTGAGCTGTGTGTTTGTGTGCAAACACACCGAGAATCAGTGGGATAGATTTGCAGCCTATTCAAGTTGCAACAGAGAGTCTAGAAGTAGGTGGATTTGGGTTACTATGGTGCAACGAGGAGGAGGGATTCTAGTGCAGCACCAGTGTCAGTGAGACAGTCAGTGCAGTCAGTGAGTGTGTGACTGGCTTTACTGCATCGAAGTATGAAGAGGGTGGGGGGAGCCGCTGCTGGAATATATTACACTGTGGCGGCTTTCTGTAAGCCTTCGAGTCAACTTTACATCGCAAGCTGGGGACTCGTCTCCTTTCGCAGATAGATAGGTAGACAGACAGATCCCATTTGCTAATCTTGCGAATACTGCTCGCGATCGGATGATCGATCGATCGATCGATCGATCAGCAGGGATTCTGGTATCGTTGCAGTGGGGCCCTGGGTTGGCGATCGTGCTTTGTTCCAGTCCACTTGTGTGGCGGCGCTATGTAGTAGCAGCGGTAGCAACCAACTACGCTCTTGGTGGCTGCTTGCTCAAATGATGTCCAGTTGTAAGGTTACATTGGCTCGCAGGCTCTCGATTCATTCCCAGCTAGCTGCTCCCTGGCAACGTAGTCGCATCCTCTAGTTGGGCTTGAAGTTGGTGCTTGAGTTTAAAGTTTTGGTGGTTGGAGACCAAGGTGGACTGGAAGGGGCTAGTTATTGTGAGGTTTAGTACTTTAGAGCATCCATGTGCTGCTGCTGCTGCCTCCGGCGTAGTGTTTGATAGTGTGGGTGTTCAGTCTTTGGTTTGCAGCTCGGAAGTTGAACGTAGGGGTGGAGTTGCGGCCTCCGTTGAGCTTCAGAGTGGGCTTTTGTCACCGCCACGGGTCTGTTCACTATGATTGTTGTTGCCCGTCGTCTGCCTAGCATCCGAGGGTGCCTCCGTGTGCTCCCGCCTCCGATCCCTTGTTTAAATTGTCAGTTGCCGTTTAATACAAGTAGTGTGTGAGCCGAATGAGCCGAGTGAGCGAGTGACTGTGAGAGTGAGTGTGTGAGTTCATTCACCCGGTGACCGCTTGCAGTTGTGGGTTAGATCGGCGTTAGCGTCGTCGTAAGCTGTGTTTGAATTCTAATCACTGAAGCATTCACCTTGAAGTGGACTGGTTAGAGCGTCAAGTGTCCAGCGAGAGCTTGTTATCCACCAGGGAGTGCACCATGTGTATCGCCAATACCACGTTGCAGGTTCACCCTGCGTTGAATTCGGACGATGAGTCGGATATCGACATGCGGGAATGTCCGCTCCAGTCTTGGCCTTCTCCACAAGAGGTAGGCTCCTGACTAAAGATCAGTTGTTGGCGTCCGTCCAGGAGTCTGGATGTTTTATTGTGCAATTCTGAGCTTAGGAGTTGGAGGCTTAATGATCAATCCGCAATTACTGTTTCCCCTACAGGTTGTGCTAGAGTTCAAGGAATCGATGCGAATTGCCGGTCCACTCGCAGTGGCTAATGGAATTGCGTACGCGAGGCTCATGGTGTCCGTTCTCTGTCTGGGCCGACTAGGCGGGCTGGAGCTAGCGGGGGGTGCGCTCTCAATCGGTTTCACTAACATCACGGGTTACTCTGTTCTCTATGGGCTTGCGTCCGGAATGGACCCGATTTGCAGCCAAGCGGTGGGCTCAAAGAACTGGCATCTTGTAGGGCTGACCCTCCAGCGCACGGTGGCCATTCTGCTCACCGCCTGCCTTCCCATCGGTATGCTGTGGGTTAATTTGGAACCCATCATGCTCTTTCTGGGCCAAGACGCGGGCATCACCTCGGTAGCAAGCGTCTACTGCTGGTACTCGCTTCCTGACCTCGTGGCGAATTGCTTTCTGCAGCCGCTGCGGAATTACTTCCGGTGCCACGGATTTCAGACTCCTATGATGTACTGTTCCGCGCTCGGGGTGGTGCTCCACATCCCCCTCAGCATTGTTTTCACGTTTGTCTTCCACCTTGGAGTGCCAGGAGTAGCTATTGCCGCTTCGATGACGAATATCAATGTTGTTGTTTTCATGCTACTGTACGTGAAATTCTCTGGGGCGTTTAAGAATACTTGGGGCGGAGTCTCGCCCGCATGCGTGCGTGAGTGGTGGCCTGTGCTATCTCTCGCCCTGCCAAGCTGCCTGCAAATTTGCCTAGAATGGTGGTGGTATGAGATCATGACCATCTTAGCTGGGTATCTTTCGAATCCACAAGTGGCGGTTGCAGCGACGGCAATTCTGATTCAGACCACCGCGCTCATGTACACTATTCCCATGTCACTAGGGTCAGCCGTCTCTACCCGTGTTGGCAACGAGCTTGGAGCCAACCGACCCCAGCAAGCCAGAAATGCGAGCCTGGTGGCACTGGCGACTGCATTTCTCGTTGCAATTGTCAGTGTAATTTGGACGAGTGTTTTTAATAACCAATGGGGCACTCTCTACACCGCTGACACAAGCGTGCTCGCATTGACAGCCGCTGCCTTGCCCTTAGTCGGCATCTGTGAGCTCGGAAACTGTCCGCAGACGGCAGGGTGTGGAATTCTGCGCGGCAGCGCTCGCCCCACTATTACCGCCATTATCATGTTCATTTCATTCTACATGGTGGGCACCCCCGTTGCTGTAATTTCCGCTTTTTGGTTGAAGATTGGATTCCAAGGGCTTTGGTATGGGCTTCTTGCAGCGCAAATCTGCTGCGCATGTGCCATTTTGTTCATCACGTTGCGCATCAACTGGATTGAGGAGTGCTCGAGAGCGAAGAAACTCACGGGCTCTGAAAATTCCGCAGGCGAGATGAGCAAACTTGTGAGTCACAAGGTTGTCCCAATTCTGGACGCGGACGATGACGAGCTCTCACCATTCAAGCTGGAACTGAACTCTATTGTCACTATTGCCGAAGAGAAGGCCGGGCTGCTTGTTGACGGAAACCCTAACGAAAAATTTTACGCGTTGCAGATCACGTGACCTTCGCACCTAGTTTGTGAGAACCAACTTTCAGCATGAACTGCGGATGGTTCGGCATAGTGTTGGTGATCAATCCCTGTTGTGGCTTGCCCGGTCCAACAAGTTGTACCATATTTGTTACTCCACATCAATAGAACCGGAGTTCCTCCTTGTCGAGGAAAGCTTGTGGTAGCGGGAAGATTAGGTGACGGGGGCCGGTGGCACATTGCCACAAGTTAGAATCCTTTGATGGTAGCCCTCTAGAGATTTCAAATGATACTCACACCTCGCTACAAATTTTTTAATGAGCAAATATACCTTTGGGTGTATTCATCTCTGCCGAGTGGTGGCATGTAATTGATCCATGTTTGTAATCAAACGAAGGTCACAGGCAGGCGTGGAATGGGGACATCATGAGGAGGCATATTACTTTTGACACATTCCTTTCTCCTTTCCCGAAACATTCGTTGCGTGCTTGAGTGAATGTACGACTGATATCTCGTGACGCTTCTAAATAGCAGCACTCAGTATTCTTCACGTGGTGCTGTTGTCTTTCTGCTTTCAAGGAGTGAAGGAAGAGTTAGCTCCTGCAAGTCCATCTGGGGAGGTTGTTTCAGAAATTGCAGTAAAGTGTTCACGAAAAGTGAAACATGGGCGGTTTGGTTCCTATGGAAACACCTCACAAGTCTCTGCTTAGTTTTTGTAGTTCATCAAGTCGTTGAAGAAAGCATTTGGTCAAGTCATGATGATGATAAAACTGGCAGAGGGTATGGAGATACTCACATGGATATGCTTTATCATCCTTGAACATGGCAAAATCAAGAAGTTGCAGAATGTAAGGTTGTTCGAAATAGAAGATTCCAATGTGATTCTATGTGCCAAGGGGTGTATGGCTTATGAAATTACATAGGATATACAACTGACCTTCGAAATGCACAATGTGTAAGCATCACGTAAATCGATGCACACTGCTAGAAAAATGATAACTAACACGGCTTTACTTGTCAAAAGAATTTTCACATCTTTGCATATTTTCTGTTTCTAATCTACAAAAGTCTACTCTAAATGTCACTGCTTCTCAGCAAGGTTTTCATATTACCAAGGTCGCTGGCGAATTCCACAACTTGGCTTGTGAAGGCCCTACCTTGCCAATCTAGTAACAGCAGAAGGATTAGCATTAGAAGTGAACAATCTGTTCCTCGTAAATAAGTGGGATAAATTTTTAGCAGAAGGTGAAGGAGCCCCAAGTTCAGATACAATGTCTGATTATTGCCTATTTCTGCCAAGCAGGAAACTCCTTGAACCAACTAGTTTCTTCTCATCTAGATCCTTAAACCAACTAGTTTTTCTGAATCTAGAGCCATGGTGCGGCGTGTTTTCTTCTGCTTTCGCCTGCGACAAGCATCTCCACAAGCAGTCTTCACACCGTCCTTTAGTGGAGAGGGCTCTGTCGAACCTGGTTCTTGTGCCAAATTGAGAGTCCCTCGAACCCGCCTCTCGCTTTTACCAGAGTACAGAAGGGAGCTGGTTTTAGCCCCTTCATCACTAACCTCGATGAACTTTATCCCACTTAAGGGGTTTTCATAAGATTGAGACTTAAGTTTTTGAAAATTATTTCTCTTGTCCGTCATCGAAGATGGGCTATTTGGGTCACTGTTAGTCCCGTCTGATACTGGATCTTGTTGACGATCATTATGCAAATCGCTATCACTATCACTCGATGTTGCAGACGAATCAAGTGGCAAGCGAAGCGTCTCATTCACAAATCTTTGACGTCTATGCATAACGGCACTATCATAATGCGGGGGTGACGCTGGTAATTCATCATTGTTATCCTCTCTTGCTTGCCATGAACTCATACCACTCTTGATAAAGAGTGGCTTATCCTCAATACCAGATCTTGCTATGGACTCGAGTCCATGTTCAGCTTCTCGAAGGTCTGTAGGAATGGCTGAATTCTCTAACCTTCTTCTAGCATCTTCCTTGCCTCGCCTCCTCCGTTGCGACCAACTCCCGCTACTACTGTTACCTATAATTTTGCCATCACAACTTGGGATGTGAGCTTCGCACTACCGGAATCCAACCAGGTCTTCCAGCCAGATGCTCGGAGCCGTCCTTTTTCATGATTTCAATTTGTTGCATCAGCTGGGCTACCTCAGAATCCACCTCTTACACTTCTTATCCTGACGGAGCAGTTTCAGGCACTGAACAGGCTGCTTGCACATCCTGTTGAACACTGTCAACGGCTCCAACTAGCTTGAACCCACCCGTGCGATCATCGATTGATGCCAGTCGTGAGGTCTCTTTCTGTTATTCAGCATGCCACAGTGAGCTACACAGATTATCCGAGGTACACAGGCCACAAAATAGCAACTTCAAGGTCCATCGCATTGCAGAGAGGATTGGTAATGAGACCTTTGGTAAATAAAATATTACCACTCAGCTATAGTTGCTTAAGGTGAGTGATACAATCAAATTTCATAAATAACTATACAAATTCTTACCAATCTATACGTAGACAGAACGAAACGCAGGTTGTACAACTGCATATTCTCCTTCATCAAGGCGAGCGGAACAGAGTTTCAAAGTCTAATTTTACCCATGAAGGTAAAGGACAAATCAGACGACACTCACAAACGGATCAAGTTAGAGCTGCAATGTAGACCCCTACAAGTTCACTATGTACGAACGCGTCCCTTACTAGGGTCATTGAAATAGCTGAAAACCTATTGACGATAATGTGAGCTGACACAAATAGGGTTGCCATTCAACCACAACGCCTGAAGTGCAGGCAGGAAGCCAAGAGTCCACCTCATGCAAGTTGGAAATTAAATTATGAGGAAGGTCAAGAGTTTCAAGAGAACGAAGCGCCTCTATTCCTTGTGTTGAGACTAGCGCATTGTTTCTTAAGTCTAGCTTGGTGATAGGACACACTACCTGCATGGATTACATTCTCCAACTTAGGCATCAAGAAGTAGGTGGATGAACTCACTTCAAACAGTTCATCTGATGAGCAATATGGCTTCTCCTGTAAAAACATGCTGCAATGCATGACCTAGAAGTACTATCTATGAGGCAGGAAAATGCTCGAGAGGTATTTAACTTACAACACTACTGTTTCTGTTCTTTAAAACTAACCATAAATCAAATAAAAAATGATCAACTTAAAAATAATGAAAGAGAAAGTCCAACATGCCTGGCTAAATGAAGACACAGATGGAATGCGATTAAATCCAAGGTTAAGGAACTTGAGCCCGGTTCAACTTTGAAGATTGGCTACTTTTGCGAAATTGTTTCTGCTAAGATCAAGAGCATCTTGGACAGGTAGAAGCTGCAAGGATTCATCCATCAGGGACAACCCATTGCAAGGACATGCTACAGCTGCCAACCTGATCCACTTCATCCTAGACATTAATCTCGACAGTTTGCTCCGCGAGAATATGCCGTCACGCATTCTGCATGCCACAATGTCCACAGACCACAAAATCATAACGCAATCGAGACAGAATCTCAAAGACTAATGTCTTGTCCTTTTTGATGCTACGTACTTTTGAGCTTTCACAATTGACGGACAGATGCATGGATTATAAATCAGGGCATTCCACTCGAAAGTTTGGGCACCTTGATTCAACAAAGCACTCAACACCTAAAGTTCACCACCTACTCCATCCTTCCACACTCGCCAACCAAGTGTTACCCTAAAATGAGGAAGAAAATAATGAAAAGGAGCACAAAAAAATCGTTCAATTCTTCACTAGGGCAGAACAATCCTTCACTAGGGCAGAACTAATCCACGAATTGCTCGATTGTTCAAACGAAATACTTACGGCGGAATTGTGACATATGAGCTTCTCTAGAATAGGCTGCAATTCGAGAAGCCCTCGCGCAGCCGAAGTGGACAAGTCACATCCTCAAAGCTGCAGGCTCTTCAACCTCGCAAACGGGAGCAGGGTGATGGGGGTGGGGTCGCGTGAGGGCGACGGCAGCATCGCTACGACTCGCAGGCTCCCCAGAAGCCGCTACACGCGCCTGAGCTTCTCCAGCGAGCGGTGGTCGCCCAAATCAGCCACGAAGGCGCGCAGGTAATCAACGGGCGCCTCGCTGCGCAACTGCTCTAGCTCCTGCAGCGCCTCAAGTCGCGTCTGCATGTAGCATAATCCCACGGGGTTGAGCTTGAGCAGATTCCCAACCTGCTGCTCGATAAAGCAGAGCCAGCAGCTCCAGATAACGATCTCCAGTCACTATTACCATTCATGCTGCCTTCTCTCTGACAATCCCTCGCTGAATTCCTCACTGTCATCCCCTCGCCATAATCCTCCTCCCCGCTTCGCCTCTCCCCAAATTGCTCAGCTTCTGCCTGCGTAGTTTAGCATCGCCATAGCTTCCCGCTTCACCCTCTCTGACAGAATCCTTGCATCTGGCATTAGGATATGGACCAGTTGCACATCACAAGCCTAACGGCAGAATATCAACGCCAAATTGTCAATGACCTGTCGTGGGTTTTGCATCCGACGCTTCGTCCATGTCAACTCATGTGTGGTGTCGGTACACAGAGATCAGATAGTGCTTGAGGTTGATTTTGCGAAAATCTGTTGTCAACATTTAAACAATGTAGAAGAGACGAATTCGTGTTGAGGAGAAGCAGCATTTTGTTGTCTACACGCAATGTTAAAGATGTGACACTGGAGAGAGTGCTCAATGACAATGCAGATACCAGATTCCCTGGCAGTATCTAATTTTCACTGGCTCTAACGTTTCTTAGTAACCGATGTAACACTTTACTGAGGTATTTGTCCAATACATTGCTAATATTCCATATTAAATTTGTAGTGGAAGAGTGAGAGAGTTGGAGCTGCAGGCTAGGACCCAAGAGTCCAACAACGATGTTGTCGTTTGAAAGGGAAGGGACGCACCGCTGCAGGGAAGAAACCCAGTTTTGGCGCTTGAGGCCTTCTTCTCCCTCTCTTACTTTCCATTCATCTCTACCCCTCAGGCTTGTTTTCCTAGCCCTACCTCAACGCTTGGGGTTCCGGGCTCTTGAGGGTGCTCTGCAGCTGCTGGGTCACACTAAGTAGCCGTCGTCACAGGTAACTTCCTCTCTCGTTTACTTGCAGTCAGGTATGTCGTTTTTACAGACAACAATCAGGATGCTTATTAGGGTCTGTCACCTCGAATGTAATTCAAACTCTGGGTGCTTCAATGCAAACCTAGACTGGAGGTGATGTGGAGGTTTGTCTACGTTACCGACTCTATTCTATGCCGAGCATGGTAACATAGTTATTTAGAGCTTGAGATGTTTAGCAAGATGCCAGAAAGTAGGAATCGATACAAGAGAGGCTGCGTGTTTATTGTTCTACCTCTTCCTTCGATCTGCCTGTATGTTCGGCAAGAACCTGGACGAGGCAATCCATAAGACCTGCATCGTAATGTTGTAAGGCGTGGAATCTTTATCTTTTGGGAAATTCCTATGTGAAAAAGGAAAAATGCTCTGGCAAATTTGCAATGAGTTGAGTGTGGTGGATAAACTGGATCCATGGTAGATGTCTTGATGAGAGGAGAGGAGTGAAACGTGTTTTTATTTCACATGGTTGATTTGATTCCAACTCCGTCTTTGTGGCGCTTTGTTTCATCCTTGTGAGCTCTCCACTTGAATTGCAAAGTTGGTGAAGGTCCAGGACTTGTGCACGATTGCAGCAATATTGATGATGCGCAACGCTTCTTTGCAGGTAATTGTCCCAGCTGATTATGTCCTTCACTGATGCTCAATCTGCCGCATCGTAGTTGATGACGCAGTTTTTGCAGTGTGAAATGGCCCTCTGAGCAACATCTGTCCCACATGTTCGCTATGGCTATTCGAATATTGGGATTAACAGAATCCCAATATACCGTTATTCACATTTCTTCTGTTTTATTCGAGCAAACCTAATTGTTTTGATTACTGCTCACATTTCTCGTTACTGTATATCCTCCTGCGACACCGATGTAAACTCACTGAATGTGCTCCTCTGAGGAAGTTGCAACGAAAGTCACCATTCAACATCTTCTCGCAAAGAGATGAACTTCACATTCATAGAATCCTACGAACTTGTATACGACTCTCCTATCGTGGCGTTGTGAAGGGCCCAGGCGAAGGTGGTAATACTCTTCCCATTTAAAGATTCAAATTCGCCAAATAGCTTCGCTTATCAGATACCTTTGTTTTCTCACAAAATATCTGATTTTGACTTGAGAGCTTATTTTTATGTCAAAATACTCGGCCACTAATTGCGAAGGACCAAAGGTTCAAAAGCTTGGTCACGCCTTTGACTTATGCTTTGAGCAGTTTATTCCCAGAAGTTAGTGGCTGAGGAATGGTTCGGCTGACTACTTGAGACCACTTCTTTGACCATTTCTTATCTCATGAGACTGATCTTCACGAAGAGGTAACGACGCTGCAACGTGATGGCTTATGGTTATCGAAAGTTGAGAAACCCTAGTCAACCAACTGCTGACACATAGTTTCGTGTGCCGATGATGCAGGGGATGAAGAGAAGAAACGATAACAAGGATCAACAACTGGGCAACATTTGGGACGTTGTATCGTCGTTGGCACACGCTCTCACTGATGCACGAAACCAGCTGGTGGGCCTCATACACTACCAGAGGAAACAAAACTCAAATGCATTTAGACAGTCTCGTGGGAGGGAAAGTGGCATATCTCGTGGTAGTGAGGTGAGAGAATGCATCCCGCGCACCACCAACAATATATCACGCTTTAGGGGTGGCGGTAACTGTGGCCCATACTACCGAAGTCTCACATCAAGCAACCGGAAAGCAATCAAGCAACATCGCCAGAATGAACCGAACCATGTTACATTCGAGAACCAGTCGAAGTTCCAACCTCTCATGCCCAGCCAAGGCAAGCCTGGAGACAAAAAAGAAATCCAAGCCGGGTTAAACGCGAACCCCACCCCCAATGGCTTGCGAATCAACAACAGCTGTAACAAAGGTGGCAATCCTGTGAGCATTAACTTACACCCGAAGCCATGTCCAAGCCCACCTCAGATCATCTGCTCCAAGGATGTCAACTGCAGGCCCCCTTCCCCCGATCGCAAGAGGCACTGCATAGGCACCCAATACGCGGCCTTGCTGAGGGAGGAAGCTTTCCGGATTCGAGAGCGCAGACTCGCGGAGGAGTGTGTATCAAGTTCCAAACCGAAGTGGACACGCTGCTAACAACAGGATTAGCAGTGGCAGTTGTATAACATGGTTCCTTAGAAAGTACACCACTCGAATTTCATAAAGGATACAACGTGTTCTTGTCGTTATAGTTTTCATGAAAGACTGTGATAGCATTGTAATTTACATGCTTTGGGTTCTAGAGAGTAGTGATATAGTATCCAGAAATCAACTATTGAAGAAGCAGCTACAAACTAGCTGCAGCATGCGAAACATCAAGTAACATTGAGTCCCTTAACTTTATCACAGGAAGTCAGAATTGTGCAGAGAATGTGTCAAGTACCAGGGACCTAAAAATATGCAATATCCACATCGGGAGATATTAGAATTCATCCAACACTTCCACTACTGCGGAATGACGGTTTAGACTTTGAAGAGCCTTTGAAATATAGTATAGAAATAGTTTCGCCTCAGAACTGTTTCAAAATACATGATACCCAGTTGCTAAATGCGATCTCCCCACGTTAAGAAACCCAATCTAGTAGTTGCGACAGGTGTGCAATAGTTTGCTCCTAGAACTTGCCGGTGGATCACTTCATGCAAAGGACCATAGATGATCATTCTTATCCTTCAAAGACCAAAACCTGACCCAAGCACCATGACATCGAGTAACCGTTTAAGTGTAAATCATGGAATGCAAAAATGATTTACACTTCAGCTCATTTGGTCTAGCCTCAATACAGCTTCGGATCATGTATGTGGTCTGATCTACGAATGGCTCCCACGACATTTTGTCATCATAAATTGCATCGCGGCCCTTATTCAAAACAGACACAAGCAATGAATTCGTTGCTTCAGTGGGGCACTGATATACCCTCATATTGGATTCAACACTCTGATGCAGTGACGACTGTAATTCAACTTTTCCTAACAAAACCTTTTCCTAAACAAGTGTCTCTACTCAAATTCAAGTAACAATTTTAAATATATATCATCTCAGGTAATCTTGCCGACTCTCTGCAGAACAAAAAGAAGTACAAACGGCGATGTTTTCAACTCACAAGTACCGCACCTTGGCGAGCAGGTCGTCATCCAACTCTGCAAAGGAAAATAAATAAATAAATATATATATATATATATATATATATATATTTATATGTACTTGGCAAAAGACATAGTTTGTTCATACCTGGAAAGAATATATGTTCTACGACGGTGGATTTAGAGAAGAAAAATAATAGTTCTGATAAGAAAGGTGGAAATTTACTTTGAGGTTATCTTGTTCAGAAAATTTTGAATGCACCTTAAAAGGAAACTTGTTTTTATATAATTATTTTAATTGATTAATTTTAAAATCAAAGTATATACTTTCCATCTTAATTACTCATATTTAATAAAATTAGCATGAAAATCAAACTTAATGTATTTCATGCTTTCTTATTTATCATTTTTTAGATAAAAAATACATTAAAAAAACTATATACTTATACTAGCTCATAGTATTTTTATTTTGTAGTTTGAAATTTCAAGTGTTTATTTGTATGCTAAATAATTTAATGTTAGAAAAAAATTATACTTTGAACAAGCATTTCTAGTTCCACTAATATTGATACAATCAATTAGTGCTATGTAGTATTGATAGATATGGTAATAACTTACAATATTAATAATATAGTGTCATTTTATTAAAATAACTTGTAAATCATTTTGATGTTTCAAAATATGTCTTAAAGTGCAACATCTTGAATAAAAACATATTTTTGTTTCTCATTGGTATTTCATAATATTTTTAGAGAATTGTTAGGTGAACACCTCTCTGCCACACATCAAGCTCAGATATAAACTCAATTTAAGCTATAAATAAAAAAATAAAAAAATAAAAAAATAAGAATAATGCATGTAGAGAAAAACTATACTTTTATGATTATAAAGGATAGATCTTAATGTTTATGAAGAATAGATCCTTGATTTACAAAAAAAAGATGAACATTTCAAAGCAATGCTTGATACATTTTACAAATCATAGTATTCCTTATAGAAAATTGAGAGAGAATATATATATATATATATATATATATATATATATACATACATTTGAAAACTATAAAAGAGTAGTATTTTCTTACTTTAATTGTTTCTGTTGTTTAAACATATTTTGTTTAGCTTGAATTGGGTTCATATCTAGGCTTTGTGCATGGCATGAGGGTGTTTATGCAATAATAGGGGTGTCCACCTTACAGTTTTCTATTTCTAATAAGTAATTTTACCAAAGTGAGAAAATTATATCATACTGGACAAATAACTACAATATTTACAGTCGAATTTACATGTAAACTGTCTGATTCCTTAACTTTTTGATGTTTTGAAGATGTATGGTTGGGAAATAGAAGTAGTAAAAAATTGCCGCAATTGATGTCAGGACTCATTATACTTGAAACCTATTATTTACTATATATATAATTTTGAAATTTATATTTGAGTGGGTGAGAAAGCTTCGTACAAACATCCGACATTCTTGTGCTTATTACTATTCATTTTTTCAATTTTAAAGTAGTTATTTAGTTTAAAAATCAATAATACTCAAATCACAAACACCACCTTAGTTGCTTGAGTCTGTGGACAAATACACCACAGGGTTTTGAACAAGCACACTCATTGTTGAAATTTTTCAAACAAGCACATTGTGGAATAACTTATCATGTTAGTGTGCAATTGAAATCCATGCACACAGGTATAAGAAAATTCCTAATTGATAATTTCTTCCATTCTTTTCAATCTTAACAAAACAAAAAAAAAAAAATACACACTTGCCGAAGATTGATAATTTCACACAATTCATAATGTTGATAAGAGAAACACCAGCATAGAATAAGACCTTTCCCAAAGAAAAAGAAAAAGAAAATTGCATTAATGTATTCCTTGCTTTGCCTCAACTCAATCCTCAATTCACAAGCCTTGCAACTTATTTGAGCAACATCACCCATGTTTCTCACAAGGTATGGATCATTCTGAAGCGTTGCCCTCAGAATATGGTGGTTTATAAGAACGAAGCAATGACCCACATTGTTGAATCATAAATTGCTTGCATTGAATTAACATCAAGCCTTCAATGTTGATGCAAAAACACCACACATGCATATCAGTATTGCCTTCAAACGATAGCAATGTTGTGTGTTTTGTATATAGAATTTAAGGGTACAAATGGCAGACAAATAGGTCAATAATTATGCTCTGGTCAAGCTTTGGTTATTCATCAAAAGTACACGCATTCATAGAAGCAAAGGAACTGGACTTGTTGAATGCATGATCTTCTTCACAAACAAGCACAGAAGGATGTGTGTCAAGTGCACATTGTGAGGCAGCTGGGTTACTTTACACAAAACTGCAGAAGAGTTAAGTCCACATTTGTGTAATCAGATGTCCGGTATGTTCCACAATTTAACTGCAGTCTATGTCGTTGAGGAAGAAGAAGTAGAAGTCTGGTGATGTGAGAAGTTTCTGGCAACTGGGCAACAAATGTGTTTTGACTATTGAAGAATGCTCATGTTTGTGTGTGTGCAGAAGTGAGTATGACAGAGGCGTTAATACGTTCTCGCCTGAAGGTCGTCTCTTCCAGGTTGAATATGCCATTGAAGCCAGCAAGGTAACTTACCGTGTGCACAATTATTTAATCAGGAAATCGAAGTCGATTCTTAGAAACCGTCGCACATCAAACGCATTACTTGCTCATTCTGCTGTTTGCATATTTGACCTAACACGAAACTTTGCGGCACCTTGATGTATTCCTGTTACTGTATTAGGAAGCCCTAATCTCCTGCTGACCAGGTATTGAAATTGACCTCCACGGTGAGCGTGTTGCAAAAGCGAATTTATGAAGAAATTAGAAGAAGAAGAAGAAGAAGAAAAAAAAAAAAAAAATGTAACAATTGTGCATTGTTCTGTTGCATTGAATACTCACAACATTTATTTATTTATTTATTGTTCTGTGCTTCTGATAAATGCGGCAGCTGGGTTCAACGGCAATAGGGCTGTTGACGAGAGAGGGTGTCATTCTTGCAGTGGAGAAAGTAGTCACTTCCCCTCTACTGGTGAGGTTTTTGTCTATTTTGCCCCATCGCCAAATTCTGGAAAGTATTCTATCACAGATTGCGTTGTTACTCATAGCCATCAGCAACATGACTTGTGCTTTGCTGTTGATTGCAGGAAACAAAGAGCATAGAGAAGATAGTGATGATTGACGACTGCATTGGTTGTGCCATGAGTGGGTTAACTGCTGATGCTCGAACCCTAATGGAACACGGCCGCGTGGAAACACAGGTTTCAAAATCTAGATGTACAACTTTTGTAAGAGAGTGTTTTTATGAATGTGGATTCGCAGCTGGCTGCGAACAAGGCATCTAACGAGGTGCATTGTGTGCTGTTCACATGGAATTAATTTAGAATCATAGGTTCTCATACAACGAAGCCATGAGTGTTGAATCAACTACTCAAGCCTTGTGCAACTTGGCTCTCAAATTCGGTGAAGGAGATGAATCTATGGTCAGTTCTCGAAGTAACAAATCCTCTGTTGCTTATGTTGTGTATGAGCAATAAACATGATCCGCAAAATTCTACAAAACTTTGAGAGCTTACCACGGGCAAGTCATCCAGAAGTCGAGTTATTTGTCAATGGAAGATACACACATCAACTTGTGTTCAAATTTTAAAGCAACATACAATTTTTCATCTTGTGCAGTCGCGTCCGTTTGGAGCATCTCTTCTGATCGCTGGTCACGACGATCATGGTCCAGCCCTGTATGTATCCAACACTTTCTCGAAAGTTCTGTATATTCCACAAAGTGTGTGCCCATGTTAGAAAAAGAATATACAACCCTAGAATTTAAGCAATTAGATTCTCTAAACTAGAAAAGAAAATCACCACTAACCCACAGACTGGGCAGATTTCACACGGATCCATCAGGATCATATTGGGAGACCAGTGCCAAAGCGATAGGATCAGGCTCTGAAGGAGCAGACCAAGCTCTCATAGACCAATATGATCGGGTATTGCTGCAACCAAGTCTTCCATAGCTTCATCTATTCTAATGCATGAGGTGATTTTAATGAATTATGCCATAAAAGATACTGAGGATACAACAAAGGGTATTTTTGTTGCAGAATATGTCGCTTGTTGAGGCCGAGACATTAGCATTGTCGATTCTGAAGCAAGTAATGGAGGAAACTCTGACATCCTCTAATGTGGACGTTGCACGAGTTGCTCCTGAGTTTCATATTTATTCTGCAGAGGAAGTGGAGGCAGTCATTGGGAGACTTTAACCCATTTCTATTGTCTTCTAAAAATGCATTTTCTGCTCTTAGATCCTCATGTGTGTGCTCCAACAACTCTTTCAAGGTTAGTAAATGAATCTGGTTGAAAACAAACCTGAATATATGTTAGAACCTGCAAACTTGATCCTGTAGCATGGTTTATTAACGAGCAATATATTATTATTTTGTCTTGATCTGGATCACAAAAAAATTCTACAGACAGAAACTTAACTTTTTTCTGTGCATGATTGGCATTGTCTTCTCTCTTCGATTAAGAGATTTCTAGAAGCCTGCACATTCTATAATTGTCAGGTAGTAAGGCTTGTTTTTTTTTGGGTTCTGAAACAAGAAAGTCAAACACTTTTGAGTTAAATGGTTCAAGCAACCATACTTCCCTGTACAAATCTTTGTGACGCATTGAATCAGTTCTTCAGTTGCATAGAAAAGGTTGCATCAAGGAAGAAAGATGCCTTGGTGGATGAACAATTGTAACATCCTTGTAGTCTCCAAGTAAGCTCATTAGGGGTATCAAAGTTGGATGGTGTGGAGGAGTATGTCACGTGGAGAATTAATTTAGGAACAATAATTTGGCAAATTGTGAATTAATTGGGTGATGCACTTTGTTGGATAGAGAATTGGTAGAAATTAACCATTCGTAAAATGTAGTATTATAAAAATAGATAAACATTATAAGGTATTTTTTTTATACATATTATTATCAATTTGATCTATCCCCCATCCCTTGTCTTCAACCTCCCATCTCTATTCCTAGTCCCATGTCTTCAACCTCCCACTCTTGTTCCCAATTTCCTCATCTCTTGTTTAAAGGCTGGAGATAAGGGATGGGAGATAGAGTAAATTAATTATGAGATGGCAAGTGGGGGTGTAGCATTAACAAAATGAAAGTGTGGTTTTAACAACTCCCAATAAATCTCTCTCTCTCTCTCTATATATATATATATATATATATATATGGTGCTGCTAATGCCACTATAATTTTGGATATTGCTACTACAATCTACTATCCAATTGACATTATAATTAATTATTATTATTATTATAAGAATTTATTTTTAGTATTTTATTTTATTTATTTATTTATATGAAAGTAAACTTAAATTTAATAAAAAGTAATTTAATAGTTAATAAAAATAAAGTTGTTGTAGCGATATCAAAAATTATGGTAGCATATAGTAGATAGAAAATTGTAGTGGTTGAAGCAAAATTATGGTGGCATTAGCAATGCTATATATACATACATACATTCAAACAGATAAAATATGAATAAGCAAAAAAATCATAATAAATAAAATCTTAAAACATTGAAAGAATTGTATAGAAACTTTAAAAAAAAAAAAAAAAAAAAATGTAATTGCAACCCATTAATGCTCCATTTATATTCCTATATATGCTTTTAAAAAAGGTAATGGTAAAAAATCACCTTTTAAGCATGAAAATAAATTATTATATTTAAAGGAAAAAAAAAAGAAAAGAAAAACATTCTCTTTTTAATTTACTACAACATATTCTTTTATTCAACTCACCCATATCATGAAACGGAGAAATTCAAAATTTTATTCTTTCTCCCTAAAACGAGGTAATCCTTACAAATGTATGTTAGAATCATATAAGAATGGAATATATAAACAAACAAATACACATACAACTGGGCCACAACAAACCAGGCTCTCCCCGGATAGGATATGTACCCAGGGCCCAACATTTCCTCGCTAATCTCTCCTATCACGTAGATTTCCAGAAACTAAGCGGAGGGAACAGGAGAGGACAGTTAGGGTTTGGCGCTGGACGAGGCGGCTCCCTGCTTTGAACGCCAGGGGCTTCACTGCGCTCGCTCTCTTCTGTTTGCGCCATCGCCATCCCGTCTTTGCGTCCCCCTGCGCTATCCTTCATCATGGGTACTCTCCTCTGCCCTGATTCTCTCCACACTTTGCACTTTGTAGCATCCTGTCCTGCTGATATGCACAAATTCTCATGGAAATTGACTTCACTTTGATTTGTCGAGGAAGGATTATGTACGTTGCCTTAGGGTTTAACAACTTTCTCTCAGAGTGGGACGTACAATGTCTATATTGGACGTAGCTCCGTTGATATGCTCATTGAGTGGTGTAGGTTTGGTGCAATGCTGTTCAATTTTCACAATTAGAGTTCCGTCGGTTCGGAGTTTTAGGTGTTGATTGTCTGATTGTTGGTATTTATTGATTTTGCTCTCAGGCGCCTACAAGTACATTGAGGAGTTGTGGCGGAAGAAGCAGTCTGATGTGCTGCGGTTTTTGCTGCGTGTGCGCTGCTGGGAGTACAGGCAGCTCCCCGGCATCGTCCGCGTCACTCGCCCTTCTCGGCCTGACAAGGCTCGCCGTCTAGGTTACAAGGCCAAGCAGGTACGTGTTGAGACTTCAATTTGGCTATTTTCTTGCACCCTTTGCATTTGGAAAAATTGTAGCATTTGAATTGTTTTGATGGCGTGGCGTGAAGTGGCGTAGAAAAGCATCTACTATATAGTTCTGTCCAGTAGGTTGCTTGCAAGCCCCGATAACCCATTTTTTTTGGGTTGCCTCTCTCACTCACATACCATCGTGCCGAATAATTGTTGAACTTCTGAATGGTCTTAAACGTAAATGAAACTGCATCTGCATTCTGTGGTTACCACCCGTTTTTCTATTCTAGTCCTGCTTAATTCATCAGGAGTTGCGTCGCGATGTTAGAAATCTCAATGTTACTAGCCAAAACTGAGTATGTCTTTCCTAGTTGTTTTATGTCTAAGATGGCGTCGATGATGTGGTGTGCTAGCTACATGGTTTCAGTGGATTTCCTTTAGATGGCAGTTGAGGAGACACATTCGTGCATGTTTTGACAATAACCTTTATAAAATTTATCGTCCTCCTGATGTCATGGATTGGGACTTGCTCTTCTCTTGTATTTTATTTGTGTACTTGCTCATCGGAATTATTCATGCTATTTTGTGAACTTCTGGAGAACTCTGATCTTCTTACCTCGCGAGCCTGTGGTTTTGATTTTATCTGTTTTTGCATCTGAGTCTCATTCGATACCTATTCTTGAACTTAATGTAGAAATACTCAATTTGCATGTCAACATCAGCTCGCCAAGGTTAAATATTTACTTAACATGGTATTTGTTGATTCCATGCGATTCTAATTCTGACATATCATCGTTGTGGTCTTGTTTTAGGGTTATGTGGTGTATCGCGTCCGCGTGCGCCGTGGAGGCAGGAAGAGGCCAGTTGCCAAGGGTATTGTGTATGGAAAGCCTAAGAACCAAGGTATTACACAGCTTAAGTTCCAGCGTAACTTGCGATCAGTAGCTGAGGAGCGGGCAGGAAGGAAGCTTGGAGGCCTTAGGGTCCTCAACTCTTACTGGATCAACCAGGTATGTCCATATTTATGGATCTGTTTGGTTTTTGTAATAAACACAATCGAGGGTCTGATCGTTTTGAATACTGCCAATTAGGTGCGAGTTGCTAATTAATAATGTCGTGAATTGTGATTTTTGTACACGTCACGAGTTCTGTAGCATTTGGATATTTTTTTTACCCTATCTCTGATAATGTTTTATTTTTTTATTTTATTTATCTCTCTCTCTCTCTCAAGACTTGGTCGGTTACTTTCTGTCCAGAATGCTCACCAAGTTGAATTCCAGTGGTCCGAGAAGTTTTGTAGGTTTAGCTGAACTGGGCTAAGTTCTTTATTCCTTATCGTGATCTATTGCCTTCTATTTGTTGGGTTGCTATTAGTAATCCCCACGCCATGTGGGATCTGCGGAAGTGGTCTGTGAGGGTTTACCTATCAAAATGGTTTCGGTGCAGGACTCTACATACAAGTACTTTGAGATCATTCTGGTTGATCCGCAACATACAGTTATCCGTAAGGATCCAAGGATTAATTGGATTGTGAACCCCGTTCACAAGCACCGTGAGTTGCGTGGACTAACATCTGCTGGCAAGAAGTATCGTGGTCTCCGCGGCAGAGGTCACTTGTATACCAAAGCTCGTCCTTCGATTCGTGCTACATGGAAGCGCAACAACACACTTTCTCTCAAGCGCTACCGATAGAGCTCTTAGAGCTTGCGCTATCTCTGTATTCCCGTGGGGCACTGGTGCTATTTTATATGAGAATCCGTCACAATTCTGGACATACCGTCGCATGCGTTGAGTTGCATACATTCGCATCTGATATCTTACCATTTTTCCTATGTGCGCCATTTTATGATTGAGTTGAAGTTTTGTTACTCGAAATTTGTGATTTGCCCCGTCCTCATGGTGTTTGGAGCAATTGCTCTGTCCAACCGAGAGGAAAATTTAAAATGCTTTTAAGTTGCGCATTCTGTATTTCTTCGATGCAGCCCAAAATAATGGTTCTGTACGTCGATGTGAACCTCGTGTGTCACCTACGTTTTTAACTATTATATCTCACTTCACCATATAATGAGCTTACCATATTAGTCCCCTGTGGGTCTGCTGATTGGTACTCTTGCAATATTTTTTTACAATATTTCATTACATTAAATATTCTATCTTCTATTCACGAGGAATGTTCACTTAATAATATCACTATCTTCGACAAATCAGGGAGGACTGCATCAATACCCGCATCATGACCTGCGCTTCACGACAAGCCCTATCCTGCGCGGCGGCCCATTTACACAGTCTACGGAAGAGTTTGACCTCCAGATTTCAACATGCAGTTGGATATGCAATCCTTCCGTTGGATTCACTTGCACGAACTACCAGATCGGAGTCACGTAGCCAGCCTCGGAATGCGATGTTTGGGCCGCTAAAATTCTCGTCGACTAACAGTCTGTCTCTCTCGTCCCTCGCAGTTGATTAATCTCTTGATGTTGGTAATTAATTAACTTTTAACTGCTGCAGGTCTACCTTCAATCGCCGTCATAGTCTGCACACAAGCTCAAATCATTGACTGTTTCTCACCCATAATTTGATTCCCCTGTGAATAGTGATCCGTCTCCCCTGGTTTTACTGTATCACCATCGTCCTAGGGTAGGGACTATAGCCCCTGCCTGACAGTGGCAGAGCTAGGCATTTGTCTTGAACGGACATATCTCGTTCCTCGAAATCTCCCCCCCCCCCAGCGTCGCTCACAAGTTATGCTGCCATTAGCGCTACCTCCGGCCCCGGCTAAGTTCCCACCACCTCTGCTCTCTTCACCCAGCTGGCTCTCGCTAATTCTGAGATTGCAATTGTGCCATTATTACTATCTGAGGGTGGTGTCGATTTTTACAGCAGACGGGAACCTTAGTGGGAAAGAGATCTCTTGTTTGAGCTGAGTCTGGAGGGTGGAGGGTGGAGGGTGCTGGGAGTGATTGATCATCAGTCGGCGATGTGCATGCTTGGTATATTGTAAAGGCGCTGCTTTCTTTAGGACTTCCAGAGTTGCGCGTTGCAGAAGTGTGTCTGTCAACATGGCCAACATGAATGAGGTGCGTCGATCGTTGTTGACTCGATGTTTTAACAAACTCTTTGAGTCTAGACGGAGTGTGGCGAGAAGTTTAACGAGTGTGGTGTTGTATCTTCTTTGGTTTCAGTTGAACGATCTGCCATTTGGGTGTCTTCAGATATGGAGTTTTTGAGTGGTTCTGTTGGTGTGTTTCTGACGCACCAAGTTTGAAGCATCGGCGTGTGGTATCTGTCTAGAGAAGGAAGAAGCGTTCGCTTTCTTTTGTGCTGATAGAACAGTGAGGGTGTGTTGTAGCTTTAGACGATCTATTGAAGATGAGCAACTAGGGTTCTTCCATCGAGTCTTTGTTGACATTTGGAATTGGCTTTGTTCAGGTCATGAACATGAACAGAGATCCCGAGTGGATGACAGAGAACGAGAATGGGAATGAAGGTGGAGGTAAGCAGGGCAAGAAGGGTAAGGGTGGTGGCGGCGGCGGCGGCGGCGGCGGCGACACCAACAACCACAGTAACAATAATAACCAGCAGAATAATAACAACAAACCCAAAGGACCTGTGGTTCCGGTAAGCTGTGACATTGGTATTCACCGTAATTCATCCATTGTGAGTTTTTTTTTTTTTTTCTTCTTTTCTTTTCATGACGACAATTATGCTTGATTGAGACCATGTCGAAAGGTTATCTGTTTCGGCTGAAGAATTGATGTCGTTTGTGCTGAAGAAATATGAATACAAAGTGAAGATGTGCTGCCCCAAGTGTGAGGAGAAGGTTCTGGAGGAAGCTCATTACGTCTATGGTAAGATCATTGCCCCCGGTATCGACTCCTTGAATTTTACACGTTTCTTGTAGTGAATATGCAGAGATTACTTTGAACGTTCACGTGATGTTTCGTAAGCTGCCTCTTTTTGAATGTTGTATTAGCACTTACAAGAGGACGTTTTGGTTGAAATATTCAGGTGTGCAGTCAGTGAGCATCGACCGTGGGCACAGCAAAGTCACCGTGGTTGGGAATGTCGATCCCACGATTTTATTGAAGAAGTTCAAGAAGAATGTCGATAAGAAGGCGTACTTCTGGCCTCAGGAGACCAAGAAAGATTCAGGTGGTGGCGGAAAAGGTGGGAACGCTGGGCAAGGGCAAGGGAATGGTCAGAAGCAAGGAAAAGGAAATGATGGGAACAACAATGGCAATAACAGCAATAATAACGGAGGAGGTGAGAAGAAAAAAACTGGAGGTGGCGGTGGTGGCAACAATAACCAGCAGAGCAATGGTGGACATGGGGGTGACAACACTCCTAAAAATAAGAACAACAATCAAGGAGGAGGTGGAGGGGGAGGCGAAAACTCCCAGAGGAACAAGAACAACAACAACAACAACAACAATTCCAATAACAATCAGAATCAGAATCAAGGAGGTGGTAGTGGTGGTGGTGGAGGAGAAGGAAAGGGGAAAAGTAAAGGTGGTGGTGGTGGCGGCAACAACCAGGGCAACGAGTATCCGATGGTCTTTCGAGACCCTGGCTATGATTATGGAGGCTTTCCACCCATGGGAGGCTATGGCGGAGGTTACTACCCTGGTTACCACCCTCATGATATGAACTATCAGCCTAAAGCCAACTATTACAGCGATTACAGGCCCAGCCAGTCCTACCCGGCCGATTTTCGCAGCACGGACTATTCCAGCCAGCCCATCACCAATCCTAATTACATGAAGAGCATCATTTTCTGAGCAAGGTCGGAGTTGTGTTCGTGTCTCGGGTGGATTAGCTTGCTTTGGTTACTTCAGGAACATGTGACTGAAAAGCGCTGTATATATATATGAGTGTGTTTGTAGTTGTTGCGGAGTTAGTAGCTTATATAGACCGGGGAGATGAAGTTTTGACACGAATCCATTGTGACAGAAAGTACAGATATTGATGGGTTAGGCTCTCCTGTCGAGTTCATGAGGTTCAGCGAAGATGGGTCTTAATCCTCAAACTCAAGGTTATGGTGCTCGAGGCTTTCTGTTACTGGAAGTGGGGATATCTCTTTGACTTGTAGTGTTCTCGGCCCTGCAAAGCAGTAGGACCATTATAAGTTGAATTTCTTTCATATACGAGACCTAAGCTATTGCTCTTACTCTCTATCATGTATGTTCGATTGTTGAGACTGCTGAGACAATTCTTCTGCATGCTGATCAATCCGAGTATTATCAATAGTCACCTTATTTTCCCTCTTCGAATGCCGAATAACTGGTAAAGAAATCCAGGAACTTTTTCAGCATACCTGTTAGTTAAATTCTAACCTCGAAAAGCGAGGATTCAGTCGTGATGTCTGGAACCTGCCTACACTTGGTGCATATTCTGCCATCTCAAGGTAATGTTCTGCAGATTTGAAGAACAATTCCCACACATGTTGATTGGATAAAAGCTATGAACATTAAGATTAGTAAGTGTATAATATTTGTCAGGGTTTTAGTAAACTAGTCATGGAAGTGTAGATTACTTAAAATTTCGCTGGGTGGCATTTGATTTTATATTACTCTTACAAAGTTTATGTTAAGGAGTCGTCTCAGGAGCCATTCACCCAGCCAAGTATCATATGATTATTGAAGCTCTCTCATGAAAGTTTGGTCTTGCATTAAGTTCATGTTCACAATAACAAATTTGATGACCATTCTAATTTAAAATAATTTTCTAAGTTCAATTCAAACAAAACTCTTCAAGTAATATGGAATTGCTAACTTGAACAAAAATA
Organism: Physcomitrium patens; assembly: GCF_059467195.1. Lineage (NCBI taxonomy): Eukaryota > Viridiplantae > Streptophyta > Bryopsida > Funariales > Funariaceae > Physcomitrium > Physcomitrium patens. Next base: position 14,872,537 of record NC_143423.1, on the reverse strand, counting down.
GTAGGGGAATTTTGATTTTGCTAAACATAGCTCTTCTTCATTAAAGTATGTAGTAGTACAGTGTGATTATGTAAAATCTTTTCAAAAATCGCTATTTTATATTTTACCAGACAATCAGTGGATGTAGAAACTTTTAAAACATACTACAAAACTATTGTATGTTTTAAAAACTTCTGTCGAAGTACCATAGGGCATCACAAAGATCTTCTAATTTATTTTTTTGAGTTTGAATCATCTTGTAATTTTTTTCAATATTTTTGAAGAAAATGTACAAGGAAGCTTGGTTTGAGGCCTTATGTTTATTTACATCTCTTTTGAATTATGTTAGTATTGTGATTTCTGACATTTTGTATATTTATATATTTATATATTTTTAATTAATTAATTAAATTATTTAAATGAATTCTCTTTACTCTTAAAGATAGATAAATTTAGATTAAAAAATAATTTTTATGGATTATAAATATCACATTGCATCTTTAAAATCCAACAATAGTATTAATAATAAATTTATGCCTTGAATTTCATTGATCAAAATTTAATTCATTTTCTTATATATATATATATATATATATATAGTTGCTTTGAGATTTAATAATGATTTTGGTTATAAAGGTAGTACTAACTATAGTATATTTAAAAAATTAAGTTAAAGAAAAATTGGTTAAAATACATCAACTTTATATGCTTATAAAATAACATCGTAATTATTACAAAATTTGACAAAATTTTACTTTTAAAACCATATCAGTAGAAGAAGTTTTATTATTATTATTATTGAATTTTTTGTATATTCTTAGACTTATTAGAAATTTTCAATACCTAGAAGAAAATGAGAGAGGTCACAACTTTTAAATCTTTTAATTGTCTGATATTAAAAAGGCTCATTTAGTTGGCTCTACACTTATAAAAATTAGCCTCCAAGCCCCAAAGTAGAATACTTGTTTTTCCTACACAAGATGAAATATCATGTCTTAGAATTTGCAATAGACCAACCTATATATATATATATATATATATATATATTTTAAGAATATGTGTAAGACTTTGGAAAAAATAACTATTGAAATAAAATATTATATATATATATATATTATAATATATAGTAATATATATATTATAATATATAATATATAATATAATATATATATTATATATATATAATTATTAGAATTAAGATATGAGTTAACATATTTACTTTTATAACATAAGAATGATTTAGTCTATTTCATGGCCTCTTCTCATTTTATACTTTTTCTAAAGACCACGGCTTTTAAAAGAGAAATTTTCTTTACTAAGTGAAGAACCTTAAGAAAACTGTTGTATAATGGCTTTTCAAAATAACTACATAGATATTAAGATTCCTTTAACTCAATACAATGTAGTTTTAAGGTCCAAAGTTAGACCTTTGCAACTTTAACATATTATATCAAACTGATTAAGATCTTATTGACATAATATGTGTTAATTATATGAAGAATTCAAATTTATGTATTTGTATATATATATATATATATATATATATATATATAATTTTAAACATAAATAAATTAAAAAATAACTATTCTTCTATTATAAAATATTATCATATTTTATAAATAATAATATTGTAAAAAATAAGTCTCACAAATATTTAAAATCTTTGATAATCCAAAAATAACTTTATTTTGTGCTTCTAAGTAAAAAAAGAAAAAAAAAAGAAAAAGAAAAAAAAAATTGTTGCACAAATCTAATTGTGAAGTAGTAGAAGATACTGAAGAAATTGGTACAAGCATCTATATCCACACATTTATGATAAATTTGCTCAATTTTTATATTCTTATTACATATTCGAACAAAAAGTTCTAAAATGATTTTAACTTAAATATCTTGTGCATTTGGCATTTCTCTATTTTTTCAAAAAAAAAAAATGTAAAAAAACATAAAAAAATGCACATGCTCCTCATACACAATATTCATAACTTGGCTGCAAAAAAGACTACAATAATGAAATTGTAGCCCAATTCTCTTTTCCTTGCATGAACCCTAATGTTATTAGAGCACATGAGAAGGTGTTGTCAGAACATCAAAACTGAATTCTATCATGCTTTGATGGCCACCCATTTAAGAAGACGTGCAGCTGTTAGAGGAGGAATAATTGGAGGAAATGCACCCTCCAAGATACAAACAACTCCAATCCATAAAAAAACACCACTTTAACTCCCACCTCTGCCTCCACTTGTCTATTTCTAGTAGACTTCTCTTTAAACCCTTGCATTGTTGTACCCTAAGCCTTCATGGTAAAATCAACCCTTTCAAGTAACAACTGTAACCAAGTTCTTAGATATAATACACCTTTCCACACCATCACCATAATTTTTGCAATGAGATTGAATTCTGAGCCATTCTACAACTAGAAGTTCATGAAAAAAATCAATTCAAAAGAAAATTAAGAAAACAATCTGATATCTGAGAATAAGAATTACTATTGGGATTCATGCCATGGCACAAATAGAGTGTCAATGTAGGTAGTAATAGAACCAGGGGTGGTGATGGTGGATGTTGCATGTCAAGGAAGTTCTCTTCAATGCAAACCTCTATGAATTTTGGATGAATCAGATTGTAACTAGATGGAACGTTCTTCTAGTCTTCTTCAAGTGCTTACTCTACTCCTCACTATGATTGTCCATGGATTCACTCCAAGTGGTTAATTGGTTTTGTTAAAGTCTTGTGAATCGACAAGTTAAATTAAGTTTTGTTGAAAATAATAAAACAAAAGTTTTGATGAAAACAATGATGATTGAAAAATCCAACCAATGAGAAGGCCAATTTGTCTTCCTAGTTTATGGTATTGATTTACATCCACAAATGTGTTTTATATACATACATACATATATCTTAGCAATTTATTGATAAGATCGTTACACAATGTATCTCTCAAGCTGTCGTTAAATCGCTTGTGGTTCCGGTGACAATATGCCCCAAGTCTGCAATCTACACTAGATCTGTGATGGACAATCCAAGCACCCAGATTTTGCCGAACCATATCAATGGGATCAGGCACGTCTGAACCCATCTCATCTAATCTACTAAAACTCAGTTGTTTCATGATCGTAACAATGCATTGCTGAAGCTCAACTTGCCGTCATATAATTGATAGTGAAAACGCTCAATGGTTTAGTTTCATTTCGGTGTCGCCGTTGATCCATGTTGCCACACTTGGAATCTTCCCGCGACAGATTGTTGTCGCTTGAAACCTGAACATGCAGTAGCGGATAGAGCTCGAACTAGACATAGCTTCGAATCCACAGGGCAAAAAAAAAAAAAAAAAAAAAAAAATAATCTCAGTGGTTACGCTAAATCGAGACGCAGGTTTGTAGTTGAAACATGTGCCGGGCTGAAATGCCTTCACTTTTTTTTGGGTAGGTTTTGTCCATCGTGATTGTAAAGTGAAGATGAATCGGCCATCTTGCTCTTGACTCATCTAGTTAGATACATCCTTGAACTTGTGAACTAACATTCAACTTCATCAACTTGCTGTTGAACGGTTGTCTCTGCCGAAGGATTATGGTCGCTATGGGGTGTTCCTAACAAATACCTGAATTCGCAGCTGCTATTGCACAATGTGCGCACTGATTGTGTGAATTTCGACTAACTCTAAGCAGTGGATGTTTAAAATTATCTTTACAGTAAAACCATCGCTGAAGTTCGATTGGACTGAGAGATGGAGTTGTTTCGATGACGAGTTACCACACATCCCTCTGGTAGCGCCCATCCTGCTGCAGCTGCTTGACGATTTCTTCCGCCTTGCTGCTGTCGACGCCGTCTTCTTGCTGCACAATGCTGTGAACCACCCTGTGCACATCCCTTGCCATGCCCTTCGCGTCGCCGCACACGTACAGGTACCCATCAGCGCTCAGTAATCTCCAGATGTCGCTCGCGTGTTGCTGCATCTTGTCTTGCACGTATTCCTTTTGTGAGTTCTGCCGGGAGAATGCCACCACGATCTCGGTGATGCCGTTCTTCACGTAGTCGTTCAGCTCATCCTCGTAGATGAAGTCCTTGTCGCTCGAGCGGCATCCGAAGAAGAGCTTCGCGGGGCCTAGGGTAGCACCAGATTTCTGAAGGGCATCTCTTTCTTGCAAGAAGCCTCGGAATGGCGCCAGTCCTGTGCCAGGCCCGACCATCACAATAGGTGTTGCTGGATCGGCTGGCAGCCTGAAGCTCGATTTTCGGACGAAAATGGGAGCCGAGCTGCAATTCTTGGGGCCCGATTTCTCAATTGAATTTGCGTTCTTCATCCAGGTGGAGCAGACCCCGCGGTGAATGCGCCCGGTGGGGCTTTTGCCGTAGACCAGAGCACAAGTGACATGGATCCTGGTTGGATGAATTGCCGGAGACGAAGAGATGGAGTAAAACCGTGGCATCAATCGTGGGGCAACTCCTGCGAAGAAGACACCGAGTGGCACTTTCGCGGAGGGGAACGCAGCCAAGATTTCCAAGAGACTGCGTTGGCTTGCCACAACCCATTGTGCGTACTCATCCTTCCCATCTACTGAAGCGAGGAACTTCAAACGTTCTGCTTCCTCGGGATCCTGGGCGTACGCTGCCAGAATGCTCAGAATTGCTTTACGGGGAGGGTTCAGCAAATCTGCATATCGTCGTAATGCGGTGTCCACGGTGAGCGGGCCTGGGAATGGTTGGGGTAGATTGGATGCAGCCTTGGCATCCACATGAAGAGAGAAAATCATATCCCGATCAACGCCGAGGAGCCTTGCCGCTTCTTCCACGTCTTCGCTGCTGTTTTCCACGAACACTCCCACATGATCACCTGTCTCGTAGGTGATCCCCGTGTTTGCGATGTCGAACTCAAAGTGCGTGCATGACCTGTCTGAGAGAGCGGTGTGAAGCTCTTTTACCACTGCCACTTCAGCTTTGCAAGGGTGGCTGACGTCGAATACACCTTGGCCGTTCTTCCTAGCTTCGTATGATTCTTCGTGGACCTCAGTTCCAGCCTCGTATGTGACCAGGCGATACTCTGCAACAGCGGCGGTGTAAGTAGCTGTCGGAGTAGTTTGGCCTGTGCCCAAAATTTCATCAAGAGCAGGCCACAGCTTTAGCTTCCATGCAGCGAAATCGTCCTCGATGCAGTCGTTGTCGTCGCCTAGTCCAACTTGTACCAAGCGCTCTCCACCGTACTTCTCCAGCGCTTCGTCAATCTGCACCGCCACCTTGTTGAAATGCTCGTACTGGCGGTTTCCGAGGCCGAATACGCCGAATTTCATCCCTTTCAGCTTGAAATCGTTGTCCTCGCTGGAATCAACCAGCCACTTGTGGAACCGAGCGGCGTTATCTGTTGGCTCACCGTCGCCGTAGGTTGCCACTGCGAAGAATGCGATTCTCTCCCTTTTAAGCTTCGCCGCGTACTGATCATCGTCGGCTCCATACTCTTCCAGATCCAACACTTTAAACTCAACGCTATCGCCGTACCTAGACTGTGCTTCCTCCGCCAAAGCCTTGGCAAATCCTTCTGCTGTGCCGGTCTGAGTACCGAAAAACACCGACACATGATTCTGGATGGTGTCCTCCGGCAGTTCCTCGATCTCCTCCACCTTCTTGGCCTGCAAGGGCTGTGGCTCTGCGCCCTTGCTTCCCTGTTGCCGATACAGGAAGAACCCCACAGTCGCAAACAGCAAAACACACGCCCATATTTCGAAAATGCTAAAAAAAGGGGGCATGACCGAAATTGAAACCGCAATGAGCGCCATTTCTGTTTCTTAAATTCAACCACTATCCCTTCACTAGTTTCGTGTCCCAAGCTTGAAATTTCTGATTGAATTGGCAATCTGTAGGAATGAATTCGCTTCTTCCAGGTTCGTCGTTACCAATCCCCTGGGTCGTTGTTTTCTACAGACAGAGAATTCGATAAACCTATCAATTTCAAACCCGACTACCACGCACACTAAAATCCTTCACACAACCACCAGTTACCATCAAACTTCCTCTACAATTTTCGGCTCCGCACTGGTCGATCTCTATCCGCAGCTGAATTATGCATCTCAAGCAGTCAACTCCCGCTTGACAAGCACACAGAGCGTCTCTGATGGGTTCAGGGCTCCAAGCCACCACCTAATAAACCCAACCTCCGCAGATGAACGCTGCAGCTAAAGCTTGGCATTGACCTCTACAGTGACGGCAGTTTGCCGTTCAACTTCCTCTCCAAAATTCCATCCAAGTGTGCACGTCAAGAACGACAACTAAAGTCGCTTTGTGGCGAGTGAACCACGAGAGAACAGACGAGCTTCAGTAGAAAGTTGTAAGGAAAGAAACAAAACCCAGTAGAAAAGTCGCTGAAAGCGCCGCGCTTTTGGGAGTCCGGAGACCAGTGGGTTGACTGGACTAGACTTATGGCGTGGGATTTCACAGAATTCGGTCTGTGCTGGAAGCGCTGACGTCTTCCTTCAAATCCAGGGAAATTCCACGCAGCTTCTTGGCGAAATTACGCGAAAAGTCAAAAAGGTGTGAAGACCTTTCGTGGGTAGTCAAACAGTAGTTGAAACCAGCTTTGATTGTGTAACCAGGTCATTAAGCACTCACCACCTTACATGGTTACAAAGAATTAGTTTAAGAAAAACTCTAGTTTGACCTATCAATCATTTACAAACATTTAAAAATTCAAACTTGTGTCTGAATCTTCTCCACAAGATATTATCAAATTGACTTACTTCTACTTATTTCTATCTATCTCCTCTTATCTTTACTAATGTTGGTGTGTTTGTGACAAGAATATCTCTATTGTTTTATTTTCATAATTAAGTTTGATCTTTGGAACTTTGGAATGTCTAAAATTGAGATTTTTTTTTTAATATCAATATTTTAAATATAAATATTTATTGTTACAATTCTAAGATCAATTATAGCTATTTTATATATTAGAAATATATTTGGTATGTAAAATATTGGGAAGATTTTTGAATCTTAGTCATATTATTAAAGATTAAGATTTTTAAATCTTGCAAAAAAAAGAAAAGAAAGAAAAAAATATTTTTATATATCTCATGTCAAGCCAAGTTATTTAAATAAATCAATAAATAAAAATATTCACAATTATTAATGGTAATTAAATAGTAATTAAATAGAATTAATATGTCTATTGATTAAAGTCTAAAAAAATGAAAGTAAAATAAAAATACTAGGTGGACACTTATCTTTTATTGCATAATTCTTCTTTACATAGATATCTCTACAAAAAATAACTAGTTTTGATTTTAAATATTTTTTTATAATTTTTTTAATCTGATATTGCCAAATAAAAGTAATGAAAAAATACAATATTTTACGTTTTTATATTCAAAAAATCATTTTGACAAAGACCCACAAGAAAATAAGAATTAAGAACAAAAACATCATAGATCCATAAAATATAAATAGACAAGAATATATCAAAATTTAATAATAAAGTATAAATATAACAAGAATCATGATTTGAGAATCAAAACTAGTTATTTTTTGCAAGGATGTATGTATAAGGAAGTATCTACATAATAAAAGAATGATGTCTTTCTAACAATTTTTTAAATCAGGTCTTTGATTTCTTTTAAATATAAAGATACAAGCCTTTGAAGCATCTTACAATTTTTTTTACATAATAAGAAGTATTACCATAAATATAAATCTTATACTTTTAAAGGATTTTGTAACATCTTTAAATCTTTTAGAATCTTAAAATATTTTTTGTAGATCTTTAGAAACCATTAACACCTTACAAAATATTCTATAAACTTGTGTGAAGGTAAATTTCATCCCTCAATCCAAATTACAAGATGTCTTCAATCAATACTTACTTATAATTGGTGGTATAAAATAAGAGATGCATTTATCAAGAAAAAAAAAAGAAAGAAAAAACACAATATAAGTAAAATAAATACAATCAGATAATTTCAAACTCTTATAATTAATTATAGTGAATTTATTGGATTTTTATATAATAAAAAATAGAAATAATTTTTTTTATTTATATATATATATATATATATATATTTCTAATGACATAAAAAAATATTAATCCAAGTTACTATGAGCAAGTTATAGAGGTTTAAGGTATAAAGTCAAAAAAATAAAAAAATAAAAAAATAAAAATTATGAATATGTTTTAACTCAAGAGTAACTTACTTAAGTAATCAAGGGTTTGAGCTTTACTAAGATTAAAAAGTAATATATATGGATGTTCTACAAAGGCCACAAGGCCTTGGTCTTATACTCCTATCTACATCCAAGGTGTTACAATGCATATGAGACATGTGCACCTCCCTTCTTACAACTACTATATTAATTGTTGGTTATCTTATTTTCTATTAGTAAAATCTCTTTTTTATATTTTAAAATTCACCATAGTATTTAAAAATATCTAGTTAACTGAAAAACCTTACATTGCCTTTAATTTTTTCAAATTATTTATAATGGCATCCCAAGGTAATAAAATCATTTTTACTCAAGTCTTAAAATAATAATCTAAAAATGCCCAAATGATTCTAAATAAATTTAAAAAATAATTTTAATATTATTATAATTCTAATATAAATTTAAAGCTATTTTTTTCTACCTATTTAATATTTTATAGTAATAAAATTAGTTTAAATCAACTAAAAGTCATATTTTCTATATAAATAACTAAAAAGACATGAGGTTCTTTTTCATGCTTCTTCTATCTACTAATTAAAATTTATAGGTTTTGAATGAGTAATATATGTAGATAAGAGGCCAATTTAGAGATTGGTCTTAATAACTAATTGATAATTTTTACAATTTAGATAAAATACTAAATCAACTTGAATAATTATCTCCAAAACTTATTAAGATTCTATTTTTGTAATATGTTTTTTTAATAAAATTCTTATAATTCATAAATCCTTTTAAATTATAAAAATTATATGAATAATAATTTTTTTTTCTAATATTAATAATTTTCTATCTGAATAATTTAAAACCTTATTTTTAAGAATTCTATCAATTAAAATGCATTAATGAAACGTTCATTAATATTTATCTAATATTTATTTAGTCTTTATTAAATCTTGATCTTATCTTTATTTAGTATTTATTTGATCTTTATCTATTCTTAATCTAATTTACATGTAATCTTCATTTAATTTCCATCTAATTTCTATCTAGTCTTCATCCAATATTTTTCTAGTTTTTATTTAATATTTATCCAATTTTCATATGATCTTCATCCAATCTTTATTAAATCTTTATTTATTCTTTAATTATTCCTATTTGGTTTTGAAGTAGTTCTTACAACCTTAATATGAGATAATTTAGGAGTTGATTTAATATTTTAATAACAATGAACAATAAAAGATATAAACACTTTCATAAATATTATCTTTTTAAGAGAATATAGAGATGGATTGTTAACCTCATATAATAATATATTTGCCAAGAACTACCTCAAAAGCCTTAGTAGTTGCAAGGAGATTTTTATAACTTTCATTGATAAATTCTTCTTTTATCTTAATTTATTTTCAAGAATTTTTTGATTATTTATCATACATGGATTTATGTCAATTAAGCTCTTTGTTCAAATTTACATGTTTTTTTTATGCTTGTTAAATAAGAAATATATGATATTATTTCAATTTAAATCTGTTATCAAGCAAGAATAAGAAAGAGATACTAAATCAAGTATAGGACTTATTGAAGTAATTATAAAGAGTAGAAGGTAGGAAGAAGCATACTAAACCTAAGTGACATTAATTTAAGTGTGACTTTTTTTCTTCTTTATTAAAATCTGTTTTTTAAAAATAATTTTTATGAATAAAAATTTCTATGCAAGAAAAGATAAATAAAAAAATAAAAAAAATAAATTTTTTAGTTGTTATAGTATAACAATAATTGGAGTTATATAAAAAAAACTATAATAGAAAAAAACATCATTTTAAGATATATAGTGAATATATAGTTTTAAAATCTTAATTTTTAGTCAATTAAGATAAATGGTACAACTGACTATAATTTTAAACTAAAGATTGTAGATTTTAAATTCAAGTCATAACAATTGATGACTTCTAGCAATTTTCTTTGAAATTTTTCCAAAGATTGTAAGTAAATTTATTTTTTTTTATTTTGTAGTAAAAATATTATAATAATTTTGACTTAATAGTTACCATTGTCTAATTGCCAATACAGATGAACTATATTGCACCATAATAGTGTTGTATTGTGGTTTGGCTATCATGTGAAAATAATGCATATATATATTTAATGTATAATTTATTATATAATATAGTGAGGGCTACTATTAAGGTTGGTTTTTATATTAATAATATTTTGTGAGTGTAAATTTTATTTTTCAACTCCAATTACAAGATAGCTTCAATTAAGAGTTGCTTGTAATTGGTGGTATGAAGTGTAGTAAGCAATTGGCAAAAGACCAAAGAGGATCAAGCACAATACAAGTGAAAGAAATAAAATCAAGTAATCATAACACCCAAAATTAAGTCACAATTTATATTAATTTTTCTATTAAAAATAGAATATAAATAATAGAAAAATTAAGTGAATAATTTTTACCTCAAAGATAATTTACTTAAGAAATCAGGATTTTGAGCCTCACCAAGGCTCACAAGTAGAGTATATTGGTTGTCTAAAGACGCTTTGAGGCCTTATTCTTATCTTCCTACTTATACCCAAGGTGCTACAACCCATGTGGGAATTGTGCACCTCTCTTCCTATAAGGACTACACTAGCTGCTGGTCCTCCTATTTTCTATTAGTAAAACTACTTTTATTGCATTTTTGACTTCACCATGGTGTTCAAAAACATCCAAATAGCCTAGAACCTTGCATAGTCTTTAAATCTTGCTTCATTTCTTCATAATGGTTCTCAAAGTGGTGAAACTCAATTTTACCATGGTCTTGAATTTTTTTCTAAAATTCATAAAAAATCTTAAATAAATTCTAAATAAATTCTAAAAAACCCTATAATATTTTTATAATACTAATATCTATGTAAGACTATATCTTTCTATCTTAGTAATTTTTTATAGTAATAAAATAAATTTAAATCCACTAAAAATCTTATTTTTTATATAATTATTTAAAAAGACATGAAATTCTTTTTCATGCTTCTTCTAATTGCTAACTAATCATTGATAGGATTTTATAAGTAATACATGTGGATAAAGAGCTAATGAAGACATTGGTCTCAATAATTAATTCTTAATACTTAACAATAAAAAAAATACTAAACTAACTAAGATAATTGCCTCCAAGACTTATTAAGACTCTATTTTTATAACTTTCTTTCTAATAACATATTTTTAACTTATAAATACTTTTAAATTATAATAAATACCTTAAAAATAAAAAAGACTATCTAATCTTTACATTTTTATAATTAAATGACTTAAAACTATGTTTTTAATTAATGCACCAATTATGATCAATTTGTAGGATTCACATAGTTTTATATATTTAAAGCCATCTTTATTAAGTAATACTGAATCTTGAAGTCTTATTTTGTTTCTTTTATTTGATATTTAAGGCACATATTATATGAAACTTATTAATAAAAGAATTTGAGAAGGATTTTTGTATAAAAAAGGATAGTGAAGACATCCATATGAATGAATGGAGATGGATGATGAAAATCTCCATTCTTATTGGCCAAAAGTCATGCCCAATGGACTTCAGGGAGGTTGCTTAAAGCCTTATTAGGAATTATGGTTACTTTTTTGATTCCATTCAAACATCAAAGATTAGATTTGTACAGTTTAAGGTTTTAAATATGGATTTGATTAAAATTTTGTATGATTTGGAGTTTTGTGAAGGAAATATAAGCGTTCAAAGTTAAGGTATTTATTTTGTACCTACTAACACTTTTTGAGGCATAGTGCATGCATATAAAGTGCTTTTGAAGATTGAATTATGCAACTAGAAAGTTGGTTTAAAGTGCTACATTTTGTATGTAAAAAATAAAGGATTTGGAGCTGATTTAGAGGAGCAATAACTACTAGAAGATAGCGCTTCCAAATTGAGGTTTGTCAATGAGCCAATTTCATGAAGGATTTGGTTCTAGTCATATCTTGGGCATTTGGAAAAATATTTGGCTAAATTTTTTTAAAAATATGTGTTACTATATTATAAAGCTACATACCAAATTTTGATGCATTTGGATTCTAGATTTTTTAGATATAAAGAAACTAGTATTTCGGTGCTTAAAAATTAGGGTTTAGAGTATCTGCTAGGCTTTTTAAGATATTAAATGATTTGTAGTAGATTTACAATTTTTTATTTTATTTTATTTTATTTTTTTTGGTAAAGTTTAAAGATAAATGCTAAGTTAGATTTTTTTAAAAAAATCCATAATCTTTTTTAAAAAATCCAAATTTTTGGCAAATAGTTAGATATGATTCGGTACAACAAAATATTAGGGCATTTCTAAAGGCTTTAGAAAGCCTTATGTACAAATATTCTTTAATATAAAAGGTTTTTATTAATAGGATAATTTTTTATATTTCTGGATTTATTTATCTTTTATAATAAGTATAAATCACTTATTGGAGCTTGGCCAATAAGTTAAAGCTAAGCTCTCTACACCTAGATACCTAGTATATTTCCAAATAGAAAAACATGCCATATGACAATGATATTGTAGAAAAGAAAGCTGATTTTACCATGGTATTGTAATTTTAGTTCCATCAAATTGCATCACAATGGTTTCTTCTTCAATCTTCTTCTTCGTTTCATGTGCAGCACTTAAGCCTGTTTTTGCAAAAAAAAAAAAAAAAAAAAAAAAAAAAACCCAAAAAATAATTCTTTCTCTCACTCTAAGACTTATTCACTTGCTTCAAAAACTAAAGACTTTATAGGTCTCATTGTGATTACTAAATCAATATCCTACTATCTACTACTTAAAAATTATGAAAAAATTCTTATATAAAAAAGCAAAATATTAAATTGTTATGGCCAAAATCTCATAATATAATCTCTAAAATTACTAATATAAAGTTTAAAAGTTTGTATCAAAATTAATATGATGTGAAATTTTTTATAGTTTGTATAAAATGTAATCTTGATGATTTACAATAAATTTTTAAATTATTTATAGCTTCTTATTTTAGAAGAATATTTTTTATTATATTATTTTTATATAATATATTTTTTTAACTATCTAAAAGTGGTTCTAATTGCTATGTATATTTAAGATTAAATCTATAAAAAAATGATTTAGAAAATTAAAAAAACATATGATTATATTAATAATTAAAAATGGAGTATAGTTAAGATAAAAAAAGAATATAATCTAAGGATAAATCATATCTACATCAACCAATCAGGAGAAAAAACAACCTATATTACAGATGAAATGGCCAATTGTACAATGAGTGCAACATATAATACTAGATTGGATTACAAATGTGCACACAAAGAATACATAGAATTTAATAAAAAAAACATACAATATAAGTATTTTATTTAAAAATTAAAGTTATATCCAATAAAAAATACATACAAAAATTTGATTTTACTAGTGAGTATATTTATTATACAACATAGTGATGTTCATATGAAGTTTTCACAAAATTCTAAAAACAAAAAAATAATTTTAATCATAGCCCCTATATCTACAAAGGTATTGCCTTCACAACCTTTATAAGCTAAATAAAAACTCCATTAATTGGTAGCTTATTTTAATCAAGAAAATTTAACTAACTTATAAACTCAATTAATTGCCACTATTTTTTTAATCTTTGTTAAGTACCTCATTAATTATTTTTATTTAATCCAACTTGATTCAAAAAGCTTAATAAAAACTCATACATATAATCTCAATTAAATCTAAAAATTTCCATATATTAACAAAATTCATCTTCTAATCATGTTTCATTTGTAAAAAATATTTCATCAATCCTAAATTCATATAGGCTTTAATTTTCATCCATCATAAACTTCATCAAAGCATGACTCTTTATAATATCATCTCAATAAATTTTGTCTAATTACTTAATTTTGGCTTTAATGTACTTTATTCAAAGTATTGAAAAGAATTAAGGATCACATTTTCAACACATTGCTTGATTGAAATTCATGTAGATGTTGGTTACCTTAAGAAGATGTGCATAGATAGTAAGAAATGATAAGAAAAGGTTCAAAAATTTAGATTGTAGCTTATTGCCAAATTTGATTAATAATGCTAAAATTTTAATGGCTTCCATATAGTAGAATCTATCCAAAATATTGATGTTAAAAATAGGAGCCTTGCTACTACATCCTCTCAACATCAATATTGGTCATATTAAATAATCAATTGTCATATTTTGTGAATTTAGCTTGAGAATACATTAGGTACTTGGCTATAGAAAATAAAAAAGAAATTGCAACAACAAGGTTTTAAAAACTCTAATAGAAACCTAAAAAAACTCCAATTAAATTTTAAAAATGTTAATCAAATTTTAATCAAATCTAAAAGAAGTCTTAAAGAAATTACTTAAGAAACATAAAAAAATCATAAATTAATCTTAAACAAATATTTATATAAAAATGATCTTAAGAAATATCAAAGAAATCTTAAGTAAATATTAAAAATATAAATCCAAAACAAAATTTAAATAAATTTTAATATAATTCTAAATAATTCTTAATCAAATTATAAATTATAAATTAAATCTTGATAAAATTATTAAATCTTAAATCAAATTCTAATTAAATCCAAAATTCAAAACCAAATCTTAATCAAATCCTAAATACTCTTAAATTCTAAATCAAATCTAAATCAAATCTTAAATCCTAAATCAAATCTTAATAAAATCCTAATCAAAATTTAAACCTTAAATAAATTCTTAACCAATGCTAAAACAAATTAAAACCTCAATAACTAAAAATCTAGTTATTTTTCTAAACTCAAAAATTTCACACCTTTTAATTACTAAGTTGAAAATAAGCATAAAAACTTTGAAAAATTCCAAATTTGAATTTTCCAAATAAAAGATAAATCCTAAAATCTCCTTGGATGTTGATTGGTTTCTTCTTTCAATCTTGATGCCAATGTCTTAGCACAAATATCTCTAAATTGAACTATTTAATTTCTTTTAAACTTTAAAAAGTTATTTAAAATCAAATCAAATAATAATATACAAAATTTTAACTCAATCGAGCTAGAAAATTATTGTATATTGCAAAAATGCTCACTAATCTTTTAAACATTAATTTTCAAGATTCTAGTATGTTTGAATTTCAATAACCTTTGAATAAATCATTAGATCAAGCTCAAACTTACAACACAAATTTAAAATACTATTAGTAATACAATCACAAAATTTTACTTGTAGATTAATAACCAATCTTAGAATTTTTTTAAAAATATGACTCTTTATATCTCTCAAAATCCAAAGTAATTCCAAAACAATCTTGACTTTGTAAAGTCTTTAAAAAGTCAATAAAAATTCAAATCATTCAAAATAAATACTCAAAGAACTTATCTTTAGTCTATTATCAAATGTTATTCTATAAAAAATAAAATTACATTAACAACCACAATATGTTGACTTGCACTCAACTAGTTGTAAAATGTACTAAATTATGATTAGCCTCACCTTCAAAATAGCAACAAAAGAAACCATAGCAAAAAAAAAAGATTTAAAACTACTATTGTTATGACTACAAAGTACTAGCTACTAGAAGCGCCACCTAATAGAACTACAACAAGATTACAACAGAGCAAAAAATCTAGCAATACATTATAGAATCTTAGAGCAGAGTAATGTATGATGTGTTCTCTTCTTTGAGAATGCATCAAGAACTTGGTTGTGAAAGATAAATTCTAAATTGCAACAATAAAGTCTTTGTAATTCCAATAGAATCTTAAATAAATTCTAATTAAATCTTTAAGAAAATTATAAAGAAATTCTAAAAAGAATCATAAAGAAATCATAAGAACTTCTTGAAGCAAATATAAATAAATCATAAAAAGAGCTTAAAAAATAATCCAATAAAAAGAATAAAAAAATTCTAGTAAATAATAATAAAATATTAAAGAAATACTATAAATATAAATTCTAAAGAAATATTTTAAAAATACTTTAAAAAACTCTTAAAAATCTTTAATAAATTCTAAGAAAATTCTAAACAAATTTTAATTAAATCTTAATCAAACCTTAAATAAATCTTAATAATTTTCTAACAAAATCCTATTCAAATAATAATCAAATTTTAATTAATTTCTAAATAAATCGAAATAAAATCTTAATGAAAATTTAAATGTATTATAACCAAATCTTAATTGAATTTTAATCGAATCTTTAAAATATCATAACCAAATCTTAAATAAATCCTAATCAAATTATTATAATATTTTTAAAATTCCAATAACTATCAGTTAAAATGTTAATCTTAATTAAAAGTTTTTATACATTTCAAACTTTAAAACAAAAATAAGTAAACAAAATTTTAAAAAAATCAAAATTATTAATTAAGAAAAAGGGCTTTTAATTCTTTTAGATGTTAACTATCTTTCTTCTTCAACCTTGATGTCAATGTTTTAGTAGTAATTACTCTTCATTAAACTTTCAAAATTAGCAAAATTATAGAAGCCTAAACTCACTATGCTCTATCAAAATTTTACTTCAATCAAATTGATAGATTTTTCAAGATCATAAAAAATCTTGGGTGATCCCAAAAATTACATATTTGAAATCCTAATCCAATAAAATTTCAATATTCTTTAATATAATTAATTTATTGGTCTTAAATTTATAGTTTGTATTTAAAACAAGCACATTTATATACTCACAAGTTGCTACTACGATAAGATCCACCTTTATCAATACCATATTTTTAATCTAATTTTGTTTAATTGAAATTTTTAGTTCCATGTAATTGAAAAAAGAATGTCTTAGTTGAGAATGCCACTTTAATATATATACTTTAATATATGGAAAAATATACTAATTCAATTTTTTTCGATCTTAAGTTAGAAAATTAAGTGAGTATCTATCAAGCATAAGAACATGATAAAGACAAATAAACAAGTGAGACTTCTCTCATAGAAAGATGATAAAATAGAAATAACTTGATACACATATATATATATATATATATATATATATATTAAGAAAAAAACCGGAATGGCTATTACCAAAAGCCAAAAAAAATAGAGACCCTTGAAACTAAACTGGAAGTAAGAAAGGAGTTGACAAGAGTGAAGAAGGCTTCACTCTTATCTCTACATATACTATCTAATTAGGAGTTACGTGACGATGTTCTATAGGACCTCTAATATGTGTTGACTTTGTAGGGCACATGCTTTGACTTATAAGGCAAGTTTTTTTATGTATAGGCCACATAATTAGCTTGGTCTTCAAGCTAACAACATGTGTGGCACATGATTAACTTGTTGACTACATTTTTAATCCCAAAAAGTCAATTAAAGACACCTATAAAGTCAAAGCAGTATCTATGAAGCTTTTAGGAAGCTTCTATATCAAATACTGTAGAATTAACTTACTTTTATTTACTTTTACTTACTTCTACCTATTTATATATGTAATTATTGGCTTACATGTATATGTCCGTGACATTGCCCCCCCTTCTAGGGACGAGTTCCACGAGGAGTGGTAATCATATGTTGAAAAAATCTATGATGTGACAAATTAAATTCGCCACATACTCTGATCTTTGTTCTCTTCGAAGATGATTGATAGGGCCTCTCAACCATCGGTAATATCCCATATCAGGGCGGAAAGACCACCCAATTATTTGATCATTGTTGAAGCCTTCATAACTTCCTTCGAATAAAACATTTGGAACACCATCAGGAATTGTTCTTACCTCTAATAAAATCATCATACATCAGGAGTCCCTTTCAAGGTCGTAATACCAAACGCATTATATCTCGCCATCTATTCAAGGAAGAACATGTCATTCTTGAAGATCTTCATCTCGATTACATCATCTTGAAGATTGTGACAATCGTAATATCTCATCTGACAGATCAACAAACGAAGGTTCTTGAGTCAAATCTGTTGGTTGATGGTTCTCCATTTCTTGAGCATCACAACTACAAAGAAGCTACAAAAAAGGATTGAAAATAGAATGTTATCTTGCTTAGATCTTGTTTCTTTTATAAAAAAGATTTTTATCTTGATTTTGATGGATGTCATCAATGAAAAGACTCCACTGGCTTTGCTGCATTTGTAAGATTCTTTACTAGCTTCCATGTGCATTCACTAATAACATATCTGCGCCAATGGACAAGATATTCCAATTTTTTTCGAGGCCGCCTTGAATCTAAGACTTCTTCTACTTGAAATTCTTCATTATTGTCCTGTTTTATAGGAAGAGGTGGAACTTGTCTTCTTCTTGATATGTCCAATATCTTGTATGGTTCAAGAAGAGACACGTGAAATACTGCATGGATTTTCATTGACTTCGATTGATGTAAACGATATGCAACTGGATTGATTTATATAGAAATAGAAAATGGTCCAAGCCTTTGATAGTCCAACTTGTCACAAGGATGAGTGGTCTTGATATTATGATGAAGTAACCATACCTTATCACCCATGTGGAATGATGGCTATTTATTTCAATAGACATTCGCATTGACCTTTTCTTGTTCTTGAGCTTCTTTTAATTGCACCTTCATCGTTGCATGTAGCTCTGACAAATGAATTGCCAAATCTTTTGCAACAAAATTATCAACTTTTGAAAAGTCAAAAGTATCAAGTCGTGGATGATAAACATAATTAACAAAAAAAGGTATTTATTTTGTAGAAGAATGTACCGTATTATTGTAAGCAAACTTTGCCAATGGCAAAAGAGTTGTCCAATCATCTTGTTGGTAGTTAATGGTACATCTTAAATATTGCTCCAAAACTTGATTAACACGCTCTGTTTGTCCATCACTTTGAGGATGGAATACCAAAGATAGTTTTATATCCACTTTTAGAATCTTGAAAAAAATCTGCCAAAATCTTGATACAAATTGAATTCCCTTATCTGATATAATATCCTTGGATAATCCATAATAGAAATAAATATTGTCAAGAAAGAGCTTAGCTGTTTCTTTACTTATGATAGATTTTGTACATGGTACAAAATGTGCCATCTTAGTAAAACGATCTACTATCACGAATATAGAGTCATAAGAACCTGAGATTGAAAGATTTGTAATGAAATCCATAGAAATAGAAGACCATGGTTGTTCTAGAATGGGTAATGGCTGAAGAAGTCTATAAGGTCGATAACGAGGAGTTTTTGATCTTGAGCAAACATCACAAGTTTGTACAAAATCTTTGACTGCTTTCCACATTTGTAGCCACCAAAAATCCTTTGATATTAGTTCCAAAGTTTTATTATATCCAAAATGTCCTGTTATTGAAAAGTCATGACAAGCTTGAAGAACACGTAATCAAGCTTCACCTTCTGGAATATATAGGCGTCTCTCAAAATATAGTAGATTCTTCTTGAATTCAAACTTGGAAGTATGATGAGACTTTAAAGGATTTCTCTTCATATCATGAATAAGAAGATAAGAAAACATACTTCACTGAACTTGCTTAATGAAAGTTGAATTAATAGTTAATATTGATTTCATTGCTTAAAGATGAAATTGCTCAGGCTTCACGAGAACTGTTCTTTGCTGCTCAAAAGCTGCATCTCTTTCTTTTGGTGCAAGATAAGAACATCTGGACAAGGCATCAGACAAATCTTGTTGTTTTCTTAGCCAATAAGTGATGATGAACTCGAATCTTGATAAAGACATGCTCCGACAAGCTTGACGATGATTTAATATGCATGTTGATATGAAATACTCGAGGTTCTTGTGATCCGTATATACGGTGTTGTATTACGTGCTTTTCTGCTCGAGAACGCACTGGACATCTGGCTATAGAAGGTAGTATGGAGATTCGCTAATATTCAAGCAGTCTATCGGTTTTTGACTGTTGGAATATAAACGATTGCAAGAATATATCATAAATCTATATGGATGTCCTTCGACTGCTCGCCAAAATCCTTTTTGTCCCAACTGGTAGGTCTCTAGACGTTACAGAGAACCCCGAACAACCCAATCTGCTAATCTTCGATACCGCTTTATACTCACGACCTTGTATCCACTGACTGTCTTGTTAGATTAACCCAAAAATTTTTATTCACTCTACATACTCAATCCTATAGACACCTTTTTAATTCTTCAATCATAGATGTAATTTCGATTTCACAAAACAGTCAAGAGTAATCACACCCACTTCATTAAAACCCTGATTCACCAGTACAACACATCGACCTTTCAGCATTGATCGCTAGAAGTCCCTTTTCTGACCCCTACTCAAAAACCTTGTATCCTACTTTTTTCTTAACCTCCCTCATTCCCGAATCTCTGAATCCTCTCCTCCACCTTAACCATTTTCGATTTTTTTTTTTTTTTTTTTTTTTTTTTTTTCTCTCTTTCAGAAAAAAAATCCAGTTCACCAATACAACACTGACTTTTAGCAATGATTACCTCCGTCTTTCCCAAAACCCTATGAAAAAAAAATCCCAATTCTTTGTCTTTTCTCCCCCCCTCTCCTCCTCGAAGCATGAAACTAGCTCTCCGACCCTTAAAATCCTAATTCTCCTCCCTCTTTTAAACCCTAGCCTCTAAATTTCTTCAATCTTCCATCTTGGATCCGGAATTCGCTCTGCCGTCAGAGCTTTCTCCTCCATTTTTTGCCTTTTAAAAGGTTATTTTTTCAGAAACAACGTTCCCTGAAACGGCACAGAGAACAGGACAACCTGAAACGGAATCGAAACCCCTGTAATTGGGACTACATTGAGTTGCCCGACCAAATCAGGTCTCATATTGGCTAAGAGGCCCATAGTAAGACTTGGATGTTCCTATAATTGGATCAAATTGGTCCTTCACGTCAAGCTTGCTCAGTCATCAATTTAGTCCTTTCGATTCTGTTGACTCCTACTATTGGACTCGAATGGAGTATTTCGTTACTGGTAAGTATGCTCTAACCGACTATGATGGGGTGTCTGAACCGGCCCCTGAATATTGGCACTGGAATCAGTCGTTGCTCCCAATATTCGAAATAACTGAACATTAATAAAAGTCCCCTTTCTTTATATTTTTAGGGTAAACTCGTGTCACAATATGACAACGGTGACTGGACTGGAAGCGCCTTCTAGATAATGATGCCATTCTTGAAAAGAATCCACAATCGCAAGAAGTTCTTTGTCATGGATCTCATAATTGATTTCTGCTGCTGAGAATTTTTTTGAATGAAAGGCTACTGGATGAAGTTTGTCATTTGTTCCCATTTGTGACAAAACCGCACCTAGAAAAAAGTCTGATGCATTTGTTTCCATAAATAATGCTTTGAAAAAATTAACACGACAAAAAATTGGTACAGAAACAAACGCGGTCTTGAAAGTTTCAAAAGCAACTTCCACTTCTTGATTTCATTGGAGTTTGTCTTTACAAGTCAAACGTGTTAGTGGAGCTGTAACTTGACAGAGGTCTTTGATGAAGATCCAATAGTAGTTGGCAAATCCCAAAAAGCATTGGACATCTCTTACCATTTTTGGAATCTTTCAATCTATAATAGTTTGAACTTTCTTAGGATCTATCAAAAGTCTATCATTTGAAATGATGTAACCTATGAAATCGACTTGAGTATTGTGGAATAAATACTTTTCTATCTTGGCATAGAGTCCCACATCTCTTAATTTTTGTAACACATGACGAACATGAAGTTCATATTCTTCTGGATTCTTAGAATAGATCAAGATGTCGTCTAGATAACAGACCACAAAATCGTCCAAAAACTCTCAAAAAACATCATTCATTAGATGTTCAAAAGCTGCTGGTGCATTTTTAAGTCCAAAAGGTATGACGTTGTATTCAAAATATCCATACCTACTTCGAAATGCAGACTTCCATTCATCTCCTTCTTTGATGCTTACTAGATTGTATGCTCCTCGGAGATCTATTTTTGTGTAGATCTTTGCTTAATTCAATTAATCAAGAAGTCTAGATATTAAAGGTAGTAGATATCTATTCTTGATGGCTATCTTATTGAGTCTTGGATAATCAACACATATGTGCAATGATTCATCTTTTTTCTTCACAAATAGAATTGGAGCTCCTACCGGAGATTTAGAATGGCATATGAAATTCTTGGCTAGATTTTCTTCAATATACTCTTTGAGTTCAATCAACTCATTTTATGATAAACTATAGATTGGTCTGAATGGTGGTTGTGCTCCTTCTTGAAGATCAATTGAGCAATCATAGGGACGATAATCTGGGAGTGTATCGACATTCTTTTTTTTGAATACATCTTGAAACTCTTGATATTGGCTTGGAATGCCACTTGAAGTCTTTCCACCAGTAGAAATAAGTGTAGCATAAATAATATATGGTGATTCTTTCATAGTAGCATGCAAGAAAGCTTTTGCACCTAATAACACGGGTTTAATTGAACTAGACTTATTACTCTCTACTTCATTAAGTACACTGGTAGTTATACTTTTAGAGAAAGTAAGAGTTCGAGAAATCTAATTTATTTGAGGATTGTATTTTTCTAACCACAATAAACCTAAAATGACTGAATTAGAGGGAGTTCTAATGATATTAAATACTACAAAGCTATTATGACTATTGATTATTATTTCTATAGGAAGGGTTTTGTGAGTAATATCACCAAAAGACAGTGGACAACCATCTATGATTTCTACATGAACAGGTTTAGTTTTCTTTACTAAAGATATGCTATGTTTTTTTAGTAAATTCTTCATCATAGAAACACATTGAGGCTCTTGAATCTAACAAGGCAAAGGCTTTGTAATGTTTAGGTCCTAAAATAACATTTAATGTAAAACAAAGAGAGGGTTCTGAGGAGAGAATAGGACCTTTACTAGATGTTGTGCAAGGTTCTAGCCGTACGGTCCCTATTGCAGCTGGACAAACTCGTTTTTTGACATATTGTCTTCTTTGACATCCATACTCTTCATTTTGTGGTTATGTCGTTTCTTTGGACAATATTGAGCAGTGTGTTTTGATTCTCGACAATATAAACATAATTCTTCTTGATGATGTTGAGTCTTTTCTTATTCAGTAAGAGGTTTGAAACATATTGCATCAATTTGCATATCTTTTACTTCTGAAGATATGTGTTGAGAAGACGTAGGTGTTGCCATTGAATTATAATAATGTTGAGGCCTACTTATGTGACTCTCAGATCAAAATTCAAAAAGTTTATTGTCATATTTTATAGCAAAATCAATTGCTTGACTCAATGTTTGAGGATCGGATAAATTGAGCATCAATTTTTTTACCTCATATTATAGTCCATAAAAGAATTGACTAATGAGTGCAACATCATCCCAGTTGGTATCAATCGCAAGTTATCAAAATTGTGAAGCATATCTTGTTACAGATCGATTTTTTTATAGCAAGATACGGATCTTATTTGTTGCAACATGAACTGTATTATGTTCTCCATACATAGATCAAAATTCCACCAAGAAAGCTTCTAAATTATCCAATATTGAATCTTTTCATTTAAGAAAAGATAAAAACCATGATAATGTAGAACCGAAAAGTAGTGTTCCAATAAACCTGACTTGTGATCTTGGAGTTGGATAGCTTTCGAGTTGAAGTTTGATTGTTAATTATAATTGATTGATGAATCCTCAAAACTTTGATCTCGTACCATCAAATTTCTCGGGTAAGGTAATTCTTAATTCTCTAGCATTTGAATTAAGTTCCACCATGGGAGAAGGGGCATGATTCGATGTAGATGTTGAGGCAACTCTGACCATCTCTACATCTCCACTTTCTGTTATTCTTATTCCTCCTTCTGTTGGTGAATTAAGTTGATGCATCACAAGCATTAATTACCTCAGTTGTTCTTGCATTTGTGTCATTGCACTCTTCAATTCGACAAGCTTTGTCATCGTAACACCTACAAAAAAAAATATCTAATATTGCTCAAGACAAGTAAAAGAACGGACTTTTGAACAAAGAAAATACTAAAAATAATATCAGTTTAAAAGAGGGTAATCCACAACTCTTAATGTGCTTATATCTTATCAAAAAAAAGAAGTAATTCACTCTTTATCAAGAAAAGACAAAGCTTTGATATTGTAAGTCTACTCTTGTCAATCTGTCAAGGACAAGAACTCGATAAAAAAGCAATTCAAACAAGTGAGCCTTCACTCAAAGAAAGGTAACAAAATATAAATAAACAAGTATGTATATTGAAAGAAAAACTCAAATGGCTATTGCCAAAGACTAGAAAACATGAAGACTCTTGAAACTAGACTGGAAACAAGAAAAGAGTTGACAAGAATGAAGAAGGCTTCACTCTTGTCTCTATATATACTATCTAACTAGGAGCTACATGGCGATGTTCTATAGGATCTCCAATATGTGTTGACTTTGTAGGATACATGCCTTAACTTACAAGACAAGTTTTTTTACGTGTGGGCTATATTATTAGCTTGGTCTTCAAGCTAATAACATATGTGGCACATGGCCAACTTGTTGACCATGTTTCTAATCCAAAAAATCAATTAAAGATACCTATAAAGTCAAAGCAGCATCTATGAAGCTTTTAGGAAGCTTGTATATCAAATACTATAGAATTAACTTACTTTTATTTACTTTTATTTACTTCTACTTATTTATACATGTAATTATTAGCTTACATGTGTATGTCCGTGACACGTAGTTGATCTCAACTGCTAAAAATTTTCTAGAATGAAAAGCTATTGAGTGAAGTTTATCATCTGTTTCTATTTGTGACAATACGGCACCCAAAGCAAAGTCTAATGCGTTTGTTTCCATAAAAAATGGCTTAGAAAAATTGACACAATACAAGATTGATGCAGAAACAAAGGCTGTCTTCAAAGCTTCAAATGTTACTTTTGCTTCTTGATTCCATTGAAGTTTTTCTTTGCAAGTCAAACATATAAGTGGAACTGCAACTTGAGAGAAGTCTTTGATGAAGATCCGATAGTAGTTGGCAAATTCCAAAAAGCATTGGACATCTCTTACCATTTTTAGGATCTTCCAATCTATAATAGTTTGAACTTTCTTAGGATCCATCATAAGTCCATCATTTGAAATGATGTATCCTAAGAAGTCAACTTAAGTAGTGTGAAATACACACTTTTCTATCTTGGGATAGAGTCTTGCATCTCTTAGTTTTTGTAATACTTGGCAAATATGAAGTTCATATTCTTCTGAGTTCTTAGAATAGATCAAGATGTCGTCTAAATAACAAACAACAAAATCATCTAAAAACTTCTAAAAGACATCGTTCATTAAATGTTGGAATGCTACTGGTGCATTTATAAGTCCAAAAGGTATGACGTTGTATTCAAAATGTCTATACCTTGTTCGAAACATAGTCTTCCATTCATCTCCTTCTTTGATGCATACCAAATTATATGCTCTCTATAGATCTATTTTTGTATAGATCTTAGCTTGATTCAACTGATCAAGAAGTCTAGATAACAAAGGTAGCAGGTACCTATTTTTTATAGTGATTTTATTGAGTCCTCGATAATCAACACACATCCACAATGATCCATCTTTTTTCTTCATAAATAAAATTGGAGCTTCTGCTAGACATTTGGAATGGCGTATGAAGTTCTTGGCCAAATTCTCTTCAATATACTCCTTGAGTTCAGTCAACTCATTTTGAAATAACTTGTAGATTGGTCGAAATAGCGATTATGCTCCTTCTTGAAGGTGTCAAGGACAAGAACTCGATGAAAAATAATTTAGACAAGTGAGCCTTTACTCAAAGAGAGGTAAATAAACAAATATATATATTGAAAGAGAAACTGGAATGGCTATTGCCAAAATACAAGAAAACTAGAGACCCTTGAAACTAGATTAGAAGCAAGAAAGGAGTTGACAAGAGTGAAGAGAGCTTCACTCTTGCCTCTATATATATTATCTAACTAGAAGCCACGTGGTGATATTCTATAAGACCTCTAATATGTGTTGACTTTCTAGGCCACATGTCTTTGCTTGCAAGGCAAGTTTTCTATGAGTAGACTACGTAGTTAGCTTGTCCTTCAAGCTACCAACATGTGTGGCACATGGCTAACTTGTTGACCAAGTTTCTAACCTAAAAGTCAACTATGGACTCATATAAGGTCAAAGTAGCATCTATGAAGCTTCTAGGAAGCTTTTCTAGAAGATATTGCATAATTAACCTACTTTTATCTACTTTTACATACTTTTATCGACTCTTGTAGGTAATTATATGTTTATCCATGACATTATCCTCCCTTCTAGGGACGAGTTCCATGAGGAGCGGTGATTATATATTGAGAAAGTCTAATATGCGGCGAATTGTATTTGCTACATACTCTGATCTCTGTTCTCTTCGAAGGTAGTTGATGGGTCCTCTTAGCCATCAATAGTGTCCCATTCCAGGGCAAAAAGACCACCCTGTTATTTGATCATTATTGAGGCCTTCATAACTTCCTTCAAATAATACATTTGAAACACCATCAGCAGTCGTTCCTATCTCCAGTAATATCACCAAACATCGAGAATCTCTTCCAAGGTCGTGATACCAAACGCGTTGTATCTCACCATCTATTCGAGGAAGAACATGTCATTCTTGAGGGTCTTCATCTCGGTTGCGTCATCTTGAATGTTGTGACAATCGCAATGTCTCATCCGATAAGTCAGCAAACGAAGGTTCTTGAGTTGAATCCACTAGTTGTTGGCTCTCCATCTAATTAGCGTCACAAATGCAAAGAAGTTACAAACAAGGATAGAAAATTGAATGTTATCTTGCCTCAATCTTGTCTCTTTTATAAGAGAGATTTTCATCTTGATTTTGATGGATGTCATTGATGAAAAACTTTGACTTTAGCTGATGCATTTGCTAGATTCTTCGATGACTCTCATGTGCGTTCACTAATATCATATCCGCACCAATGAACAAGATATTCCAGCTTATTTCGGCGCCGCCTCGAGTCTAATATCTCTTCCACCTCAAATTCTTCATTATTATCTACTTCTATAGGAGGCGATGGCATTTGTCTTCTTCCTTGTATATCCACTGTCTTATATGGTTCAAGAAGAGACACGTGGAATATAGGATGGATCTTCATTGACTCCGGTAGATATAACTGATATGCAACTGGGTTGATCTCTTCAGAAACAGAAAAGGGGCCAAGCCTACGATAGTCCAACTTGTCACAAGGTCGAGTAGTCTTGATATTGCGACGAAGTAGCCATATCTTATCACCCACGTTGAGTTGTGGTTGCTCCTTACGATATAGATCTGCATTTATCTTTTGTCGTTCTTGAGCTTCCTTCAATTGCGTCTTCATTATTGCATGTAACTCTGACAACCGATTTGCCATATCTTCTGCTGCAAGATTATCAACTTTTAAAAAATCAAAAGTATCAAGTCGTGGATGATAGCCATAATTGGCAAAGAAAGGTGTTTCTTGCATGGAAGAATGTACCGTATTATTATAAGCAAACTCTGCCAATGGCAGAAGGGTTGTCCAATCATCTTGTTGGTAGTTGATAGTACACCTTAAATATTGCTCCAAGACTTGGTTTACGCGCTCTGTTTGTCCATCAGTTTGAGGATGGAAAGCCGAAGATAGCTTTATGTCCACTTTTAAAATCTTGAAAAGGGTCCTCCAGAATCTTGACACAAATTGAGTTCCCCTATCCGATATGATATCTTTAGGTAATCCATGATAGCGATAGATATTATCAATGAAAAGCTTAGCTGTTTCTTTACTTGTGATAGATTTTGTACATGGCACAAAATGTGCCATCTTGGTGAAACGATCTACTATCACAAATATAGAATCATAAGATCTTGAGCTTGGAAGATCTATGATGAAATCCATAGAAACAGAAGACCATGGTTGTTCTGGTATAGGTAATGGCTGAAGAAGTCCGTAAGGTCGATGACGAGGAATTTTTGATCTTGAACAAATATCACATGATTGTACAAAGTCTTTGACTGACTTCCACATTTGTGGCCACCAAAAATCTCTTGATATGAGTTCCAAAGTCTTATTATATTCAAAGTGCCCTGCTGCTGGAAAGTCATGACGTGCTTGAAGAACACGTAAACGTGCTTCTCCTTCTGGAACATATAGGCGTCCTTCAAAATATAATAGATTATTTTTGAACTCGAACTTAGAAGGATCATGAGACTTGGAAGAATTATTCTCGATATCATAAACAAGAGGGTCTGAGGACATACTGGACTGGATTTGCTTGAGAAAAGTTGAATCAACAGTCAATGTTGATTTCATTGCTCGGAGATGAAATTGCTCTGGTTTTAAGAGGACCGTTCTTTGTTGTTCAAAAGCTGCATCTCTTTCTTTTAATACAAAACAAGAACGCCTAGATAGGGCATCGGATAAACCTTGTTGTTTTCCTGGCCGATGAGTGATAATGAACTCGAATCTTGACAAAGACATACTCCAACAAGCTTGACGACGATTCAACACGCGTGCTGACATAAAATACTCGAGGTTCTTGTGATCTGTATATACAGTGACTGGACTAGAAGCGCCTTCTAGATAATGACGCCATTCTTGAAAGGAATCCATGATCGCAAGAAGTCCTTTATCATGGATCTCATAATTGATCTCGGCTGCTGAGAATTTTCTTGAATGAAAAGCTATCGGATGAAGTTTGTCATCTGTTCCCATTTGTGATAAAACTGTACCCAAGGCAAAATCTGATGCATCTGTTTCCATAAAAAATGCCTTGGAAAAGTCAACACGATATAAGACTGGTGCAGAGACAAACGATGTCTTCAAGGCTTCAAATGCTGCTTCTGCTTCTTGATTCCATTGGAATTTATCTCTACTAGTCAAGCGTGTAAGTGGAGCTGCAACTCGTGAAAAATCTTTGATGAAGATCCGATAGTAATTGGCAAATCCCAAGAAACATTGGACATCTCTTACTGTCCTTGAAATCTTCCAATCCATGATTGTTTGGACTTTCTTAGAATCCATCATGAGACCATCATTTGAAATGATGTATCCTAAAAAGTCAACTTGAGTAGTGTGAAATACACACTTTTCCATCTTGGCGTACAATCCTGCATCTCTAAGTTTTTGTAATACTTGACAAACATGTATTTCATGTTCTTCGACATTCTTAGAATAGATCAGGATATCATCTAGATAGCAGACGACAAAATTGTCTAAGAATTCACGAAATATATCATTCATGAGATGTTGAAAAGTAGCTGGTGCATTCGTGAGTCCAAAGGGCATGACATTATATTCGAAATGTCCATACCTGGTTCGAAACGCAGTCTTCCATTCATCTCCTTCTTTGATCCGTACTAGATTATATGCTCCTCTTAGATCTAATTTTGTATAGATCTTAGCTTGAATCAACTGGTCAAGGAGTCCTGATATCAAAGGTAATGGATACCTGTTCTTGATTGTGATCTTGTTGAGTCCTCGATAATCAACACACATTCGTAAAGATCCATCTTTTTTCTTTACGAATAGAATTCGAGCTCCTGCTGGAGATTTTGAATGGCGTATGAAATTCTTCGCTAAATTCTCGTCAATATATGTCTTGAGTTCAGCCATCTCATCTTGTGATAAACTGTAAATTGGTCCAAATGGTGGCTGAGTTCCTTCCTTGAGGTCGATTGAACAATCATATGGGCGATGCTCAGGAAGAATATCTACATTTTTTTTCTCAAAAACGTCTTGATATTCCTAATATTGACTTGGAATGCCACTTGAAGTCTTTACGTTTTTAGAAATAGGTGCAGCATAAATAGCAAAAGTTGATCCTTCTTTTGCTGCGTGTATAAATGCTTTTGCACCTATCAGTACGGGTTTTACTATACTAGACTTATAATTTTTTACTTGGTTGGTAGAACTATTAATAACGCTCTAGGAAAAGTCAAGTTTACGTGAATTCCAATCTATTCGAGGGTTATATTTTTCTAGCCAGGATAAACCTAAAATAACTGGATTGGACGGGGCTTTAATTATGTTAAAAGCTATGTAGCTATCATGACCGTCTATTGTTACTTTTATAGGATGAGTTTCATGAGTGACATCTCCAGAAGACAAGGGACGACCATCTATGACTTCTACATGTACTGGTTTAGGTTTCTGTACAAAAGGTATTTTACGACTTTTAACAAATTATTCATCTAAAAAACATGCTGAGGCTCCCGAATCTAATAAAGTAGAGGCTTTGTAATTCTTAGGTCCTAAATATAAGTCTATTATAAAACAAGGAGAGGGTTCTGAGGAGAGGATAAGACCTTCATTAGGAATTGTACAAGGTTCCAGCTGCATGGTCCCTATTGTAGCTGGACGAATCCGTTTTCTGATATGTTGTCTTCTTTGATCGTAGTACCCCTCATTTTATAGTTGAGTCGTTTCTTTGGATAATGTTGAGCAGTGTGCTTAGGTTCTCCGCAATATAAATATAATCCTTCTTGACGACGACAAATCTTTTCTTGCTCAGTTAGGGGTTTAAAACGTACCACGTCAATTTGCATGTCTTCTACTTCCGAATGTACGTTTGGTAAAGATGTTGATGTTGCCATTGAGTAATAACGTTGAGGTTCCCGTGAATGATTCTCGGATCAAAATTCAAAAAGTCGATTATCACATTTTACCACAAAATCGATTGCTTGACTCAAAGTTTGAGGATCAAGTAAGTTGAGCATCAATTTCTTTACTTCGTATTGCAATCCATAAAGAAATTGACTGATGAGTGCAGCATCATCCCACTTGATGTCAATTACAAGTTGTCGAAATTGTGAAGCATATACTGTTACTGAGCAATTTCCTTGTCGCAGAATTCGGATCTTATTTGTTGCAACACGAGTTGCATCGTGTTCACCATACATAGATCGAAACTCCGCCAAAAAAGCTTCCAAATTATCCAATATTGGATTTCGTTGTTCAAAAAAAGACGAAAACCACGATAATACAGAACCAGAAAGTAGAGTGTCAATAAACCTGACTTGTGATCCTGGAGTTGGATAGCTTTGCAGTTGAAGTTCAATTGCCAATTGTACTTGATTGATGAACCCTCGAAACTTTGATCTCGTACCATCAAATTTCTCGGGTAAGGCAATTCTTGGTTCTCTAGTGCTTACAGGGTGTTGTAGAATAAGAGAAGGAACGTGATTTGTTGCAAGTGTTGTAGCAGCCCCGATCATCTCTATATCCCCACTTTCTACTATTCTTGTTCTTTCCTGTGTTGGTGAATTGAATTGATGCATCGCAAGCATTAACTCCCTCATTTGCTCTTGCATTTGTGCCATTGCACTCTTCATTTCAACAAGCTATGCTATAATGACACTAAGAAGAAAAATTTGTTTGATACTGCTCAAGACAAAAAAAAAAAAAAGACTTGATAACAAAGAAGATACTAAGAACAATATCAATTTAGAAGTGGATAATCCGCAAACTTCTAATACGCTTATGTCTTGTCAAGAGAAAGGGGTAATCCACTCTTACTCAAGAAAAATAAAACTCTGATATTGTAAGTGTACTCTTGTCAATCTGTCAAGGACAAGAACTCGATGAAAAATAATTCACACAAGTGAGCCTTTACTCAAAGAGAGGTAAATAAACAAATATATATATTGAAAGAGAAACTGGAATGGCTATTGCCAAAATACAAGAAAACTAGAGACCCTTGAAACTAGACTAGAAGCAAGAAAGGAGTTGACAAGAGTGAAGAGAGCTTCACTCTTGCCTCTATATATACTATCTAACTAGAAGCCACGTGGCGATATTCTATAAGACCTCTAATATGTGTTGACTTTCTAGGCCACATGTCTTTGCTTGCAAGGCAAGTTTTCTATGAGTGGACTACGTAGTTAGCTTGTCCTTCAAGCTACCAACATGTGTGACACATGGCTAACTTGTTGACCAAGTTTCTAACCTAATAGTCAACTATGGACTCATATAAGGTCAAAGCAGCATCTATGAAGATTCTTGGAAGCTTTTCTAGAAGATATTGTACAATTAACCAATTTTTATCTACTTTTACATACTTTTATCGACTCTTGTAGGTAATTATATGTATATCCGTGACAGAAGGTCAATTGAGCAGTCATAGGAACGATGTTCTGAAAGAGTATTCACATTCTTTTTTTCAAATACATCTTGAAAATCTTGATATTAGATTAAAATACGACTTGAAGTCTTTCCACCAATAAAAACAGGTGTGGCATAAATGACAGAAGGTGATCCTACTTTTATAGCATGCAAGAAAGTACTTGTACCTACAAATATAAGTTTAATTATACTAGACTTATGACTTTCTACTTGATTAATTACACTCTTAGTTATACTTTTAGAAAAGTCAAGACTATGAGAAGTCCAATCTATTTTAAGATTATATTTTTTTAGCCACGATAAACCTAAAATGATTGGATTAGAAAGAGATCTAATGATATTAAATATTATAAAGCTACTATGACCATTAATTGCTATTTCTATAGGAAGGATTTCATGAGTAACATCTCCTGAAGACAACGGACGACCATCTATGACTTCTAATTGAACAAGTTTAGTTTTCTTTACTAAAAATATGCTATATCTTTTAGCAGAGTTTTCATTTAAGAAACATACTGAGGCTCTTGAATCTAGCAAGGCAGAGGCTTTGAAATGTTTAGGTCGTAGAATAACATTTATTGTAAAACATGGAGAGGATTCTAAGGAGAGGATAGGACTTTTACTAAGCATTGTACAAGGTTCTAGCCACACGGTCCCTATTGTAGCTAGACAAATTCATTTTTTGACATGCTATCTTCTTTAATCGCCGTATTCCTCATTTTATGGTTGCATCGCTTCTTTGAACAATGTTAAGCATTATGCTTAGGTTCTCCACAATATAAGCACAGTCCTTTTTGACAACAATGAGTCTTTTCTTGCTTAGTAAGAGGTTTGAAACATACTGCATCAATTTGCATATCCTCTACTTCCGAATGTATGTGTTGAAGAGGTCTTAGTGTTGCCATTGAATTATAGTAATACTGAGGTCCACTTGTACAGTTCTCAGATCAAAATTCAAAAAGGTGATTGTTGCACTTCACAACAAAGTCAATTGCTTAACTCAATGTTTGACGATCAGATAAGTTGAGCATTAATTTTTTTATACTATATTATAATCCATAGAGAAATTGGCTAATAAATGCAGCATCATCCCACTTGATATCAGTTACAAGTTGTCAAAATTGTAAAGCATACAACGTTACTTATTAATTGTCTTATCGTAAAATATGGATCTTATTGGTTGCAACACGAATTGCATCATGTTCTCCATACATGGATCGAAACTTTGCCAAAAAAGCTTCTAGATTATCCAATATTGGATCTCGTCGTTCAAAAAAAGATGAAAATTATGATAGTATTGAACCTAAAAGAAGCATACCAATGAATCTAACTTGCGATGCTGGAGTTGGATAGCTTTGGGGTTGAAGTTCAATCACAAGTTGCACTTGATTGATAAATCCTCGAAATTTGAACCTAGTGCCATCAAACTTCTCGGATAGGGTAATTCTTGGTTCTCTAATATTGGAAGGACGTTCCACCATAGAAGAAAGGACATAATTTGGTGCAGATGTTGAAGCAGCTTCGATCATTTCTATATCTTCACTTCCTGCCAATCTTGTTGCTCCTTGTCGTGGTAAATTGAATTGATGCATCGCAAGCATTAACTCCTTCAATTGCTCTTACATTTGTGCCATTGCACTCTTCATTTCAGTAAGTTCTCCCATGATAACACTTAAAAAAGAGAAGATGTCTAACATCGCTCTAGATAAATAGAAGAAAGGACTTGAGAACAAAGAAAATACTAAAGATAATAGTAGTTTAGAAGAGGGTAATCCATAACTTCTAATATGCTTGTGTCTTATCAAGAAAATGGGATAATCCACTCTTAATCAAGATTAGACAAAGCTTTGATATTGTAAGTGTACTCTTGTCAATCTGTCAAGGACAAGAACATGATAAAGACAAATAAATAAGTGAGACTTCTCTCATAGAAAGATGACAAAATAGAAATAACTTGATATATATATATTAAGAAAGAAATTGGAATGGCTATCATCAAAAGCCAAGAAAAATAGAGATCCTTGAAACTAGATTGGAAGCAAGAAAGGAGTTGACAAGAGTGAAGAAGGCTTCACTCTTGTCTCTATATATACTATCTAACTAGAGGCTATGTGGCAACATTCTATAGAACCTCCAATATATGTTGACTTTGTAGGATACATGCCTTGACTTACAAGGCAAGTTTTTTTACATATGGGCCACATAATTAGCTTAGTCTTCAAGCTAACAACATGTGTGGCACATGGCTAACTTGTTGACCACATTTCTAATCCCAAAAAGTCAATTATAGATACCTATAAAGTCAAAGCAGCATCTATGAAGCTTCTATATCAAATACTATAGAATTAACTTACTTTTATCTATTTTTACTTACTTTCATCTATTTATACATGTAATTATTGGCTTACATGCATATGTCCATGACAGTATCCATCAATCAGTTGCAATAATCTCAATTACGCCAAACAATTGAACATTGATGAATTTCAAGTCTTATAGAACACTTGTAAAAATATAGCTATTATGTTGTCTTTGAAAGTTGGAATATTATAAGGAGATTCTTATATAGATTTTTATTCTTATAATTAATATTAATTTTTTATTTAAATATTATTATACTAATTTTACCTAATAATTATAATTTTTGGTACTATAATGAGAATTATTATTCTAAAATTATAAATTTTTTGATTTTTTGAATCATATTTTTGCTAAGAAGAATTAAGAATAAAGTAATTCTTATTTCTTTTCTTTTTTTAAATACTTCACAAAGGCTATTAGAAATTGATAGGCAAAGTCTACCAAAAGAACTTATAGTACCATAATAAAAGATACATATCAACATAAAAATTTATATTTAGACTAATAAAGATAAAAAAGAAGATAAAAAATATTCGAAAGAAAAAAAATCTTTGGAAGAAAGAAAGATCTGCCAAAAAAAAGATTGTATCAAAAAGCTTCAGCTTTATGATAGTAGTAGCAACTTCAATCTAAAATCCAAAAGCATCTAAAATTTACTAATTTTTAAGAATATTTTATATTTATTTTTAGAATAAAATAAAAATATTAAAAAAATTAAATATATTTTCTTTAAAAAATTAAAGTTTTAATTTAAAAGGATAATTTTTGTAAAAAAAAAGATATATAAAAAAAATTTAAAAAAATAATAGATCAACCATTTTGTTTAGAGAATTTGGTGAAAGATATAGCCTTTATAGAAAGAAAGATAGAAGTTATTTTTAGTACAAGAAGATAAAAAAATAAAATTAGAAATAAAAAGAATTGCTAAAATAAATGAGATTTTAGCATGAAGTAAGTTGGAATAAAAAGAAATAAAAGAGCATAGTGAGAGGATTGGGAAAGATACTTAAAATAAGGAACAAAATAAAAATATATTACACCAAAATTAACATTGACAATGACAATAACAATAGAAGATCCAAATTTTACAAAGAATAGATATAATATTGTTTAGAAGAAATAAGCAATAGTTAAAAAATATTGGAACCAACAAAAATTGTAGTATAATAGCTTATAACTAACCTACATAAGAACAAGTCTTAACTACACTATCTAGAAGATAAGATAAAAAAATTGAGAAAATTTTAATAGTTGAAATCTAAATAGAAAAAAAATAATGACAAAAAATTTCAAGAAAGACAACATTCAAGTTAATTCACGCAATATTAAATGAAGTTTATGTATCAAAAAGTTTTAAAAATAACCAAGTAAAAATAGCAATTGTCAATAGATTGGTCATAAAACAAAGACATGAGCCTATTTTAGACTATTCAATTAACTTAGAAAAAAATATAGATTATTAAGATCTAAAAAGCAAAAAAAATCTAAACCAATTAATTAAAGGTGGATTGGAAATATTTGACCTATTTAAAATTTGATAATAAAACATAGCAATCTAGAGCATGTCAAAAATATCCACCTCATATAAGAACCAAACATCCTAATTGGACTAATTTTTAGAGTGTAGAATATAAGACAAACTAAAAATATCTAACTTCTTTAAAAACCACACATCCAAGTTAGATCAATTAAGGCAAAATAATAAGTAGTTGCTAAAGCAAAGACAATTAGCCGCCATAATTAAATAGAAGTAGCATAAGTGTATAATAAGACCAAATTGAAGTGCTTCTTTTTTCTTTTGTTGCTACCATTATTCTATTAAATTGATATCAAATATAATTAACTTGTATAATCTTTATTCTCTATACTATTCCATTCTATTCTTGTCTTGTAGATTTTGAGCAAAATAATACTATGTATAATATAATTTTGAACAAAGTAATATTATTTTCAACTTGTAATTGTGGCTAATGTGGAATTCTTTTCAACTTTAGATTATATTCTTTTTTTATTTATTTTATCAAAATTAGTAGTATTGAGTTGTATTATAGAGTGATACTTGATAAAAGATAATATGATTTGGAGGGATTTGAGTTTGATCATTGAGTCTTAATTAAACTCATAACAAAGTTTAAAAAAAATGCCACATTACAGAATTGGGGATAGATATGTGTCTAGAGTACCAAAGCTTAAACCAAAGATTATATGAAAAGAAGTTTAATTTATAAATCAATTAAATGATATTTTTAATTTTTTTCTTTTATTATTTTTTTATTGTACTAATCTAAGTGATTTTTTTAATATGATATCTTTTTAATTAATATTACATATAAGATTGATAGCCTATTTAATTTATATTATAAAAAATATACTTTAGAATAAAAAAATTAAAAATAATAATCAAAGATACATAGATAGAACAAAGACTTGTAAAAAAAAATTAATAATGTAACTATAATTAAGAAAAAGAAAAAAGAAAAAAGAACTAAAAAAAACTAAAAAAAAATAGAAATTCCACCAATGCATATTAATTGGTGGAATTATTAAAAACCAAGTTTTAATGTTGTTTAAATATAAAAATATTAAGATTAAAAATATATGTTATTATTTAAGTATTTTTTAAGATTTAGAAGATTTTATAAATTAAACGAGTCTAATTAAGTAAAAATTCATTAAACTAAAGTCTTAATTAGTCTTAGAAATAAATACCTTAGTTAATTTGATATATTTTTTAAATTTTAATGATTAGTATTTAGTTATAAAGATTTTATCTTACATGGTGTTAAAATCATATGTATCATATGTATCATATTAAAATATATTAAATACTTATAAATATTAGATAGAAGGTAGAAAAAATACAAAAAAGAAACATCATGGTTTTTTTAATTATATATATAGAATAAACAAATAACTAATTTAAATTTATTTTATTACTAAAATAATTTATAAATGTATACTAAAGTAGCTTTAAAATAATATTATAATCTTTAAAAACTATTAAAATTTTTTAAATTATATAAAAAAATAACAATAATAAATAAAGATATTTTACAACATATTTTCAAGAATTTGGTGAAAATAGTTTTAACACCTTAGAAAGCTATTATAAATAATTGGAGAAATATTTGAGAGCTTAAATATATCCTTGACTAACTAGGTCTTTTTAACACTAAAGTGAATTCAAAATTGCAAAAGAAAACATGTTTTATTAATATAAATCATAGTAATCAACATCCAAAGTAGTACTTGTAAGAAAGAAGATACATATATCCTACATATGTTGTAGCACCTTGGATGTATGTAGGAGGATAAGCCTATGGCCTTTTAGCCCTTATAAGACAACCCACACACTACTTTGTGAGCTTTAGTAAGGCTTAAACACTTATTTATACAAGAAATTTATTCTTCAAGTAAAAAAAAATTATCTTAATTATTTAAACTTATGAACAAAAGATTATGTTAAGATATATACTTAATTTTTAACTCCTAATTTTATATTTTTAACTATAATCTCTATACATTTTTTTATTAAATTCTAAACAAAATAGAAAACAATAAAAAAAGACTTAGTATAAAAAAATCTAAAAGAAAAAAAAGAAATAAATTAAGTATAAATAATTTAAAAAAAGAAAAAAAAAAGAGAAGAATTAGTATGATAATTATTAAAAAAGAAGAAATTAGAAATAGTTATAATGATACGATTTCCATGTATTAAACACATATTTAATTAAACATGACAGTTAAGCCACTTTAGATAGTTATAGCTAATATAGGCTTACTCAGATCAAACAGTGATTAAAAAAACCTCATCGTCATGGCAACTGTAAATACACTCACCCTCATTTTGTAATTTTTCACAATGATTATTATGATTCTAATTAAAAGCAAACAATTCTTTCAACAATTCCATGTCTCATTTCTTACTTACTTAACCATGCATTATGAGTTTAAGATGTAGCTTTAGATCTCTAGAAAGCCAGATAAGATCAACATCAAGTATTTTTATCTCCCAGTAGATGAAGTAAACAGATGAAGTAAATGTGCTTTGGTTGAGGACGATGAATTTCGAAAAATCAAATAGATGCAGCTAAAATAGATCGAGGATATGTTGATGGAAATACACGTAGAAGTATGCATTCCATCACACACTCGGCATTAACTTCATTACTTCTATGTGAATGTCGTCAATAGAGAACTGGAGACATGGAAACACGAACAGTAACGTATTGCGGTATTAAACGTTAAGTGTATCTCATTGTGTTACACGATTCATTCTTACTACTCACGTTCTCGGCTTTTATACTTCCGACGTTATTTAACATGAAATTGTTTTTACGGTCATGATTTCACAGAACCGGATCTGGAATCAGACAATATCCATGAGGGGATGGTTTTTTGTTTGTGAGACAAGATGCAAAAAAGACGTTACCACAAATTATATGCTAACATGTAATATAGGTATCACAGCCATGAAGGTGATAGACTTTCCTTTACGCCTCCGAATGGAGCAAAAGCCATTACTGCACTGTATTTCATACGATAAAACGGCCCATATGGTGCAGCATTTATTTACATACTAAAACTCGTCTTGCAGAAGGCTATCACACACACCTCTCTTCCATTAACAACCGTCTATCATATATTCACGATGGCGCAAAAAACTTTCTAAGCGGATATCGCAATTTCTTTCATCGTCTCCCCGAGCTTGGCGAGGGGCGACGAGTAGGTGGTGATGGCAACCTGGAGAGTTACACTGAGGGACCCGAATTGCACATCTGCGGCGGGCTTCTGGGTGGGGATTTCGGCTATGAGGGCAAACGCGAAGGCGTCTATGGTTGCTTCCAGGGACACCAGCGACAACCTGATGGGCTCGAAGAACGGGATCAAAGTAAGGAGGCCGTGCTTGCCGATCACCACATTGAGCAATGCCTGGTGCACTTGCACGAAGGTCGTCAGGGATTGCACCACGATCTGGGCGTCCGCGTCTGGCAAAGGACTGTTGTAGTTCTTGACGCCACCCTCGTTAATCTTGATCGTGTACTCGGCGATGGCGCTGATGATTTTAGCGAATCCCTCAGCAATCTTGAAGCCCTGGAGAGGAGCATTGATGATGTTGATCAGCTGCACTTCCTTGCGGAGGTTGTCGGACGCAGTGGTGATCTGCTTGAACGCCAGCACGATTTTCTCAGTAGTGTTCATCTCCTGCAGGTTGTTCGATTCCAATATGGGCGACGAGTAGGTGGTGATGGCAACCTGGAGGGTTACACTGAGGGACCCGAATTGCACATCTGCGGCGGGCTTCTGGGTGGGGATTTCGGCTATGAGGGCAAACGCGAAGGCGTCTATGGTTGCTTCCAGGGACACCAGCGACAACCTGATGGGCTCGAAGAACGGGATCAAAGTAAGGAGGCCGTGCTTGCCGATCACCACATTGAGCAATGCCTGGTGCACTTGCACGAAGGTCGTCAGGGATTGCACCACGATCTGGGCGTCCGCGTCTGGCAAAGGACTGTTGTAGTTCTTGACGCCACCCTCGTTAATCTTGATCGTGTACTCGGCGATGGCGCTGATGATTTTAGCGAATCCCTCAGCAATCTTGAAGCCCTGGAGAGGAGCATTGATGATGTTGATCAGCTGCACTTCCTTGCGGAGGTTGTCGGACGCAGTGGTGATCTGCTTGAACGCCAGCACGATTTTCTCAGTAGTGTTCATCTCCTGCAGGTTGTTCGATTCCAATATGGGCGACGAGTAGGTGGTGATGGCAACCTGGAGAGTTACACTGAGGGACCCGAATTGCACATCTGCGGCGGGCTTCTGGGTGGGGATTTCGGCGATGAGGGCAAACGCGAAGGCGTCTATGGTTGCTTCCAGGGACACCAGCGACAACCTGATGGGCTCGAAGAACGGGATCAAAGTAAGGAGGCCGTGCTTGCCGATCACCACATTGAGCAATGCCTGGTGCACCTGCACGAAGGTCGTCAGGGATTGCACCACGATCTGGGCGTCCGCGTCTGGCAAAGGACTGTTGTAGTTCTTGACGCCACCCTCGTTAATCTTGATCGTGTACTCGGCGATGGCGCTGATGATTTTAGCGAATCCCTCAGCAATCTTGAAGCCCTGGAGAGGAGCATTGATGATGTTGATCAGCTGCACTTCCTTGCGGAGGTTGTCGGACGCAGTGGTGATCTGCTTGAACGCCAGCACGATTTTCTCAGTAGTGTTCATCTCCTGCAGGTTGTTCGATTCCAATATGGGCGACGAGTAGGTGGTGATGGCAACCTGGAGAGTTATACTGAGGGACCCGAATTGCACATCTGCGGCGGGCTTCTGGGTGGGGATTTCGGCGATGAGGGCAAACGCGAAGGCGTCTATGGTTGCTTCCAGGGACACCAGCGACAACCTGATGGGCTCGAAGAACGGGATCAAAGTAAGGAGGCCGTGCTTGCCGATCACCACATTGAGCAATGCCTGGTGCACCTGCACGAAGGTCGTCAGGGATTGCACGACGAGCTTAGCGTCCGCGTCTGGCAGAGGACTGTTGTCGTTCTTGACGCCACCCTCGTTAATCTTGATCGTGTACTCGGCGATGGCGCTGATGATTTTAGCGAATCCCTCAGCAATCTTGGAACCCTGGAGCGGAGCATTGATGATGTTGATCAACTGCGTTTCCTTGCGGAGGTTGTCGGACGCAGTGGTGATCTGCTTGAAAGCCAGCTGAATTTTCTCGACGTTGCTCATCCCCGCATTGACTGAGTGACATAGTGCCAGAGAGAATATGAAAAGGTACAAGGCCCTGGAGCTGGACGCCATGTTGAAGTGTCGACTATCCCTGCAAAGTCAAGGATCACTGATTGAGCTATTCAATTAGCAACGACAGCAGTCCGCCAGCTGAAGGATTTGGGGCAAAGAACATTGCACAACGAGGGAATGCACACAAAGATCCAACAACACGGGCTGATAGGCTTCCGGCCACATGTCGCGTCCTGCTTACCGCGGAGTCTTCAATTAAATGCGACTGATACCCAGATAGTCTCACTGGATGCTTGAGATGAGCACTGAGATATAGCTATCATCCGGAATGATTTATATACTGCGGAGGGTGGTAACCGGTTATTTGTCCGATTCCACTGCGATTCGCCCCGTCGCACACTGCACATTCCCGTCGAGGTGGAGGACCAGCACCCTTCGATCCCTTATCCATCGACCATGGACGCTTCCGATGCAGCCACTCCCGATTGTGCTCAGGTTTCAGAAAATTTCTGAAACTGCGTTGTCTGAAAAGTTTTGTGTCAGAGGGCGTCCAACGCTTGGACACAATGCGATGGGATTGACTGTCCCATGCAAAACTCGCTTCGCAGGGCTGAGAGCAGGATCAGAGCGGGGGGGGGGGGGGGGCTCCTCCCATGAGAATCACGTTGATGGGGGGATCCAAATTGGCCTGGTTCACCCATGCCAACCTCGTTTGGGGGTGTGGCTGGGGGCTCACCCCTTCGCATTATGAGGTTGTGCCCCCTGGATCGCTCCCGAGAGGCTCTGCTTCGCATGCATGGCCGTGTGCTGACATGGACCCCCCCCTCTCCCCCCGCCATTGAGTTTCCTTGTCGTTGCCTCACGTACGATCTACAAAAATGTCTCCTTCACGAAGTCTATCATCTCCCTCTAAAGATCCTCATGTTTGCCACCTGTTCCTTTATGTAGTCTTTTTAAAAGCAGCAGAATGCTAATCATATACTTTCTTTTATTTTCTTAATAGTAGAACATTGTATAAAAAAAACAATGTGAAATGAGATATTAGAAGAATATTTATTAATTGTGCAATACCTCATTAATCTACTTCTTTTAAAATATTCAACTTCTGTGTATCCTACAATTTCTATAGATATCAATATTCAATAGTATATCATCAAGTTTTAAATATATTACATCAAAATATCTATTTAGTTGCTTATTTAATTTGTTATTATCAACCCTTTTTCTTTTTTTTACTTTGCCAAACTAACATATTATTGAGACACAATACAACACAATACGACATTTTTTTTCCTAAGTTTTGAAAATGTATAAAATAGTATAATATACTTTTAATATCATACTTTTAAACAAAATTAATTAAAAGCCTATGTAGATAAAAATTTAATTAATATTTTTTAAATATTTTTTAAAGAAGATAATAGATTATTACTAATATAATTATCGTAATTTTTACATAAACTCAAATAAATATTTTTATTCAGTAAACTAAAAAAATCTATTTAACAAACACTATTTTCCTAATTATAATTAATTTCATAATTTATATTTTTTATAATAACAATCTTATAACAAAATATTTTGCAAAAAAATATATCTATATACATATACAGAAGAACTATAAATTATGTATGTATGTATGTATGTATATATATATATATATCATAATATGAAATCAATTCATACATTTTTTAAACTAACCTATTGTCAATAGAATACAAATCCTACTTCTGCCATATATTTTTTGCTCTATTTGTAAATCTTTTTTTTTTAATCCAATCTTAGGTTTGTTATACTCAACTTTCAAATCTACTGTGCTCCATTGTCAAATCTATTCTACTCCACTCTCAAAACAACTATGCTGTGTTTCCAAAACTACTCTGCTCTACTCTTAAGTTTATTTTGCTGTAATCAAAGATCTAGAAAGCAAAATAAATCTTGGAATGGAGCATAATAGATTTGAAAGCAAAGTATATTAAACATGAGAGCTAAGTAGAATAGATCTGAGATTAGATTAGAGCAAAGTATATTTGAGAGTAGAGCAAATTGGATTTGGTGGAGGTAGGATCTATATTCTATTTACAACAAGTTATAATAGAATATAAATTGGATTTGGTGGAGGTAGGATCTATATTCTATTTACAATTTATTTTAATATTCTCTCTAATATATATAAATAAAATTAAATAATTTAAAATGGGTAATAAAGTACAGTTACTTTGTTTTATAATTGACTATATATAGACTAATTGATCTTGTAACAAGTTAGATTATGAAAAATTTAATTTATTTATTATACATATAAAAAAATCCATTTACTTACAAACTTAAATTATAAAATTCAATTTATATTCATAATTTGTATAGATTTTTTAAATTTAATCATATAAAATATTCAAAATGTCAAAAGAGAAGCAATTCCTTTAAATCAAGAATTTACAATGGAATAAATCTTAACCAGAAGTACTCAACCAAAATTTGAAAGGCAAAAAGCTTTATTTGCATTTACAGGGTGTGAATTCTAAGGAAGAAATAAAAATTACTGTTTGTTTTCCTTGGACGCGATTGTGAAATGTTTTGATTTAAGCCAAATTGGGTCAGCTCAATGTTTTCCATTGTGCATTAAAATGAAACATTGCTAAATTTAAATATAACTACAGAGTTTTCGGAAGCTTGGCTGAAATATACCAGCCCGACCACTCATGTTTACTTTTAGCAACTTTGTTTGTCCCATTCGGACACTGATCCATTGACTCGGACTAGGGAGCCGGCATCTTCTGCGTCCCTCGCCACCATTAGCCTGGGATAAGTGGTGTGTGTTTTATATTCGATCTATCGTAGCTGGCGCTTACTATACCTCTCGTGTCTGCAAGCTGAACGTGAACTTTCTTTTTACTTAAATTAGTGCGGCTTTCGAGGAGGAGAAAGCTGGGCAGATGCTAAGTTATGGTTCTAGGGCTCTGGCTGGGATACTCTTGGCCTCGTCACTTCATGTCGCAGAAACCTCCCTATTC
The DNA here is from genome assembly GCF_059467195.1 of Physcomitrium patens. Lineage (NCBI taxonomy): Eukaryota > Viridiplantae > Streptophyta > Bryopsida > Funariales > Funariaceae > Physcomitrium > Physcomitrium patens. The sequence goes on along the minus strand of NC_143423.1, from coordinate 14,828,316 downwards.
AATCGACTAGCTCCGCCATCGTGGGCTGTTGTGTATGACAACAAAAAAATATAGTTTGAAAGAAGAGTGATGGGGCATCCCCCTAAACAAACTTCAGCACCCCATGTGAGGAAGGATCAGTGCGGGCCCAAGGAGAAATGGGTTCTGAGTTCCCAAACTGCCCGCCCCCTGGTTCCTCGACGTTCCCTCCCTCTGTTCTCAGTAATCCGATCGGCGGTTGAGATTAATTTTAGCGGAAACTGCGATCCGACGGCCCACGATGGTGGAGCCAGTCGATTGAGAAGGGAGGTTTCTGCGACACATCTCTGCGGTCACCAGAAGAGGATGCTCCTGCGGCCGTGATCAGTTGCTGTCTTGGCAGTGCAATCATGCTTGGCCGGGCAGGGCACCCCATCCCAGCTGCATGTACCTACCGCTATAAGCTATAAGTTCATGAGGTTCTGTTGAGTTCTAGACCCTCAAGCATCCACAGGCTTGCAATCTTAGAGGCTTGTTGGATTATTGCTTCATACGGGAGGAGGGGGAGCAGATGAGGTTGATGCATTCAGACATGACTTGGTGGAGAATTCATTTCGAATTTTATTTTACTAGGTTTTATATATATTTAGAAGTCCGTTTTGATAGATTGTGGTACAAAAGATTTACAAAAATTTATTATTTGGTGAAGAGTTTTTCTTTGGAAGTCTTGGCATTCAAAGATAGTTTAGTGTAAGAAGAGGCCATGAAATTGAAATTATATATATATATATATATATATAAAACTAAATATGGTGATTATATATATAGTATATAATTAAGAGCAACTTTTTGAATTGTTGTAAAAACCAGTTCTTTGAAGTGGACCTATTGCAAACCTAGTTGTTTGACTTGATTTTATACAGTAAAAAAACTTAAAGGATTTTTTTTTTGTTACACTATTGTGATGTGCGTTTTTATTTATTTATTTTTCTTCTTCTATGTGTAGAGTTAAAAGAAGAGTATCTATTTTAATGTACAATGTGGTTTTATCTTGAAAAGAAACTAAAAATATTGTTTAGGACTTTGAATATAACACAACTTGTTTGTCAAAAGAGTATAGATTGGTAATACTATTATAAAAAAGTAAATGTAAAAAATTTTATTTAGAAGATTAAAATATAAAAGGAATTGTATATAATTTTAAAATAATATCAATATATATTTTTTATTTTTTTTCTAAAATTTAATAAAATATTGATTTTTCCGTAGACCCATTTTTTAAATTTTATCATTCTATAGCTTCAAATTCTGATTGTTCTATGATCACATAAAATAATTTTCTAAATTATTTTCTTAACTGAGTTTCTCTCATTTGTTGCTACTTACTTAATTTCTTTCCAATACATTACTTTTTTGCACCACTTATAAACCTTGGCTATTACTTCTTTTATCTTTTTAATGCTTCTTTAATTAATTTCTTTTTCTAATTAATATTTTATTATTTCTAACTATTAATGTTGATAGGCTTCTTTGCTATTCAGTAGATATTCTTGTATAAGTTCTACTTCTTACTTCATCTTACTTCTTGGTGAATAAATACTTCTTTATTCTTGCAAAATATTTAGAATATTTTCTAAAAACATTTTTAGAATTTTAGAAGCTTTGATTTTTAGCTCAATAGAATTATATATATATATATATATATATATATATATATATAGTAAAATAAATCTATTTTATTATCAATTTCCATTCATTTGTGATTTTGAGTCTAATTTTAATAAGATGCATATATACATATGTTTTTATATGGTTTAAAATTTTATCAATGAATTATATCAATGAAATTTTACCTACTAGAATAATGTTGCATTCATTAAATTATTAAATTTTAAAATACAACATGTTGTAATAAAAAAGAGTCTCTTTAGGCAAATATATGACTTTTAACTATAATTTAGATGTTCTCAGAAACTATGAGAATTTAATAAAGCTCAAATCAATAAAAAAAAAATTATATTGATGGAAACATGAAAATATATAATATATATATATAATATTTAAATTATTATATCTAATATTTTTAATTTTTTAATGTCATATATTTTATTGTTGAAGTATTTTGAAATATCCCTTTTTTATTGTTTACACATCAAATCTCATTTTTAAATCTCATTTTAAAACTTTATAATTAATATTTTTTTATTTAACTTTAAATTACATATAATTGTGTTTATCCTTTGATCTGAATTGTTATATTTGATTGCAACACACTTATTGATCAATATTGCTTAGTTTACTTATAACTAAGATTTTTAAATTTTTCTATATATAAGCACATCATTATTAGTTTTATTTCGATTAATTTTTTTGACACATTTCTTTTATCATCTTATATATCTTAGATTTTCTACCATAATAATTTTTTATAAAGATTAAAAATGAAAATGCCTTATTAATTTGAGCTTTATTAAATTCTCATAGTTTCTAAGAACATCTAAATTATAGTTAAAAGTTGTATATTTGCCTAAAGAGACTCTTTTTTATTACAATATCATGTAGTACTTTAAAATTTAATAATTTAATGAATGCAATATTATTCTAATAGGTATAATCTTTTCAATTGATACAATTTAAAACCGTATTTATATATATATATATATATATATATATATATATATATATATATCTGCATATCTTATTAAAATTAATAATAGAATAGAATTACTTTATAAAATTTGAATCTCTTTATATATATATATATATATATATATTCATATAATTATTATTTTGTAAGAATTAAGAAGTATTTATTTGTTAAAAAGTAAGAAGTATAACTTATATAAGAATATCTATTAAATGGCAAAGAAGTCTATCATTGTTTTATAAACATTAAATAGAAGAAATACAATGCATTGTTTTTACAACTTCTTCTTTATTTAAATTTATTTAAATAAAAAAATATAAAGAATTATAGATTTTTATATCACATGTATACAAATATTTTTTTATTAATCATATGTTACACGTAATATATTTAAATCTATATTAAACTTTTAATTGATTAGTAGTTTCTTCATCATATTTATAATATCTATTTTTGTACCTATCTTTTTAATGTGTAATATCTATGAACTTTGTTCTAAAATTATAAACTTGATTTTTTTACCAAATTTATAATACTTTGACTATCAATATATAATAAAATCTAATTTTGTACCAATCTAAATTTACTAGCAAATCTTTTTAACTATATGGCTTTTTAAATTATTTTTATAATATTTTTATAATATTCTTTAATTTAAAGGGCTATTATTAAATATATACCTATTATAAAGATACAACTTATGATAGATCTTTTATCAAAGATACTAATTATAAAGAATAAAAAATAAGTATGTTCTTGTATCATTAAAAGAGAATAGATAATAACTCAAAGATAGTATATTAAAACTAGAATGGCTATTGCTAAAGACAAAAAGACTTGAGACACTTAAAACAAGATTGAAAAAAAAAAAAAAATGCATTGATAAGAGTAAAGAAGGCTTCATTCTTACCTCTATATATACCATCTAAGTAGAAGCTATATGACAATGTTATATAGGACCTCCAATGCATATTCAACTTGCAATGTACATGCCTAACTTGCAAGATAAGTTTCACATGTATACCACATGATAAACTTGTAACATAAGTGGCCAACATGTACAATACATGGCTAATTTATTAGCCAAGTTTTTAACCTATTAATCATTTATAGACATATATAAAGTCAAATCCATATTTATGGAGCTTCTAAGAAGCTTTTTAATAAGATATTATCAAATCTACTTACTTCTATTTATTTCTATTTAATTATTATTTATATATATATATATATATATATATATATATATTATTTCACCCTTTTAAAGACAAGTTCCACAAGTAGTGGTGATTACATATTGAAAAAGTCCACAATATAAAAGATTATATTTATTACATATTTTGATATTTATTTTCTTCAAAGATAGTTGATAGGTCCTCTTAACTATCAATAGTATTTTATGTCAAGCTAAAAAAGTTACCTTGTTATTTGATTATTATTGAGGCCTTCATAACTACCTTCAAATAAAATATTTTAAATACTATCAATGATGGTTTTTATATCTAATTATATTATTAAACATTGGAAGTTTCTTTCAAGATCGTGATATCAAACACATTGTATTTTGTGATCTATTCAAGGAAGAATATGTTAGTCTTGAAGGTCTTCAATTCTATTATGTTGTCTTGAAGGTTGTGACAATCTCAATGCTTCATTTGATAACTTAACAAATGGTTGCTTTTAGTTGAATTTGCTAATTTTTATTTTATTTTATTTTTTTAGTACTACAAATATATCAAAACTATGTAGAAGAATAAAAAATAGAATACAATCCTCATTAAATTTGATATACATTACAATAGAGAATTTTATTATTTTTCATCAATAAAAAGTATCAACTTTTTTTTTATTGCATTTGTAAGATTCTTAAATGGCTTCTATATGTGTTTACCAATATCATATCTATGCCAATGTAGAAAATATTCTAACCTATTTTAGCATTACTTTAAGTACATGAATCTTTTGATTTTAAATTCTTGATTATTCCCTATTTCTATATAATGAGGTGATATTTTTCTTCTTTCAAATATAGCCACTATCTTATATGGCTCAAAAAGAGATACATAGAATACATGATGGATCTTCATAAATTTTGGTAAATGTAATCAACGAGCAATTAGATTGAGTTGTATACAAATAAGAAATAGTCCAAGTCTATGATAATTCAACTTGTTACAATATCCACTAGTCTTTGTATTACAACAAAGTAATCATATCTTGTCATCAACGTGGTGTGAACTAAAATAAAGCCCCATTAGTGGGAAGCCCATTCTAATTCACAATAATTTAATTATTTTAATATTTCAATAATTATTGATTAGCATTTAATTTATGCCTAACATCTTAATAACATTTAGTGGTGATTTAAAATAAATCACTCTAATAAATAATTTATTCTACTTCACAACTATTAACTAGCTTCCAATTTAATTGCTCAAATTGTCTTCTACTTTGTCTTAAACTCTTATTGCTCTTTACTACTTAAAAACCACTCTCACATAACCAAAACAATACAAGGCACTCAATACTTGAAGGACAATTTTTTCTATGACTTGTTATGATCCTTTGCTGCACTTTCAACTCTCCAACTCAGGATCGTCGTAATTGATTTCCAACTCCCACTTGGGCTTGCTAGCACAGTCCATCCAACCCAAGCTGCACCACCTCAAGGCTGCAGTAGCAGGTGCAAACAACAATGTTGTACTTCATAAGACAACCACATACCAAAAAGGAACAAGAGCCCTACATTATTTAACAAAACACGATTTCGAGGTAGGCCAGAAAGATTGAAAGGAGAGAAGAGAACTTCCCAGCTTCGACCCGACAATGGAAAAAAATAAATTCCATTTAAGTCCTTCGTAGAGAGTAGGCAGGTGCAAATACAATAATTGGATGGAGATCAAAATTTCACAGGCAGGCAACCACCTAAATCTCAACTCGAACGACACCCAACTCTGCACCGCAAGATAGGACTAGTCGCAGTGAATAACTATGACCAAGATTCAAAACCTTCTCAAGAGCCGATATCGAGAAAGAAGGTGCTGAATGCGGTAGCGTCGACCCAATAAGTTGACTTGAGATCACTCCATCTACTACAAGGGCAGTGCTGCAGCGATCAGCAACTTCGTAGTAACTGATTGCACTAAAATCAACAAGCGTTGAAGAACGCCTTCTGCTGCAACACTCTGCACTACAATGCTGCAATGCCCCTCCTACACCGACACAAATCCACGACCTAGAAAATAACGCACTCCTCGGCGTTGCAACTACATCCTCTGCCCATTGAGCCGCCGATCGATCACATCAGAAGAAGAAGAAAAAACAAGCTAGTCGTTGACTTTAGCACTTTAACTCTGTAGGAACAAAAGAAAAAAAGAACAAATAGCAAGACGCTCACAACCAAAGAAGAGAGATTACCCGAGTATCCACTTGTGGACAACAATTCGAGCCAAGGAGGGCAACGTCGGCTCTGCCGACGTCCAGCCTCAATACTAGAAGAAGAAAGTAAACTGCCACACAGCACCAACCGTCGCACACCGTACAACCGCTAGGAACCAAAACAACACAATTTGCTATTCGGAGGAAAAAACACACTTAGTCAGGAAACGAATAAAAACCTGCTGCGCAGTCCGTGAACTTTGGAGCTCCAATTGAACACACCAAAACCAAAAAAAGAAAAAGAAAAAGAATTGAGGTCCAATTGAGGTCCAAACTGTTTAGAGCATTAAATGTAGCCGGCCCTCTCCATAATATTTACTGTAGACAACAATAAATACCATAGCTACAATATTTAGAGTCTAGTAGAGAAGAACTGTTTATCCTCTCTCCTTTCTCTTCTTGTATACGAGACACAACCAGATCAACGTGTGAAGCTCTCTCTCCTTAGAAACCCTCTTGTGTATATGACTTACTACTACTCTTGTGTATGTGCATTACTTACTACTACTCTTGTGTATGTGCATTACTTACTACTATTCTTGTGTATGTGCATTACTTACTACTACTCTTGTGTCTTTCTAAACATTCTCAACATGTTATCAGCATGACTCTCTTCTATAAACTATTACAATTTTTTTTTTGCTATAGACTTGACTCTTCAAATCTATTGCTACTCTTATTCAATATTTGTCTCATGATCTTCTTGCTCTTCTTGCTGGCCCCTCATACATTAGCTGCTTCCTTAGAATACTTGCTTAGAATACTTGATCTAGCCGAGCTCTAGCCCAGCTTGCTCCCTACTATGTCCCGTGCCTACTATTGAACAGTTGCCGAATAGCCGTCAAGCAACCGCCAAACTACCGCCAATCCTGTCGTTGCCATTGTTGCCCGTTGTTGCCACTACCGCTGCCACCTGCCGTCGTCTCTACCTTTCCACTCTACCGCTGCAGCTTGTTGCCGCCTGCCGTCCTACTGCTATTCTGCTGCCTTAATCCACAATCTTATTAAAAAAATAAAAAAAATAAAAAAGTAAAATAGTTTTATTTTTCAAGTTCAAGTTTATCATTTTATTTGACTTTATATTTTAAGATATATTATACTCAACTTTTCTACTTGATCTTGCATTTCTTTATAGATTTATTTATAATGAGTGCTTCAACATCTTCAACTGCTTCTACTATAGTTCCAACTATTATCAGTGCATCCCAACATTTTCAAGCTCTTTTATTTCTAATATTGACTGTGGATGGAAATAATTATCTATTTTGGGCAAAAATGGCAAAAGCAAATTTATTTGCAGAATAACTCTTAGATGCCATTATGTTTGAAGAATCTTCTATAATAAGTATTTCTATTCTTCCTGCTATTTGTTGGAAAGCACTTCTTTCCCTTCATTGTCATCTTGTACCTATATTACAATATCAATATTTGGAAATGGAAGATCCTATAGAACTTTGGAAGAATCTTAAATTGAGGTTTGATCATCAAAAGACCATTTTTCTTCCACGTGCATATCATAATTGGACACATTTATGTGTCTTGGATTTTCCAAATTTAAATACTTTCAATAGTGAAATGTATAGTATTGTCTCACAATTATAATTATGTGGACAAAGCATCTCTGAAGAAGAAATGATTGAGAAAACTCTCTCTACATTTTCTCGTGTATCTGCTATGCTTATACAACAATACAAGAACATGAAATTTCAGAGTCATTCTAATCTCATGTCCTATCTACTTCTTGTGAAGAAGCAAAATGAGCTACTCTTGCGCAATGCGGAAGCTCATCCTATTGGAACTACAATTCCAAAATCTCATGCACTTAATATTTCAAAGTCTAAGAAAAAATTATATAAACATGGAAAATGTGCCCATAAATATCAGGGTAGTCATAGTCATGACTATTTCTACCCATATGGAAAGAATAAATATTCTACTATTAATTATAGTAGAAAATAAAAATCAAAGATGCGTTCTTGCCATAAGTGTAGAATAATTGGACATTTAGCACATGCGTGCAGTATTTCAAAATATTTTATTAAAATATTCCAAAAAAATAAAAAACTACGAGCTGAGGCTCGTGAAGTTTATACCATAGATGTGTCAATGGATTCAATTGGTGTTGATGACTTAGAGGCTTGTATAAATGACAAAACCTCTAATAATGAATCAAATGATGCGTTCATTGATTTTACAACAATACATACTATCTTGTGAGATAGACAATTTTTTATTGAAAAATCTTTAACTTGGCAAACTAAAAATATGACTGAAGCAAATGCATTTTATTTCTAAGAGGGCACAATGATGGTAAAATTACCTACTGTAGGTAAAATATATACATGCAATGTTTGCACCCTCAGCACCTCAGAATCTGATGAGCTACTGAGATGTGTGTATTAATGGTTATCACCTCTCTACGGCCATTTTAAATAAAAAAGAGGTTTGATTCTTGCAAAGAACCATAAAGTTGTTGAAAAAGCTTTTGATATAGAAAATGGTTTATATCAAATTGTGATTTGGCATTCCATTATATTTAATTTTGCATCATCTATCACAGAGAGTCGTGTTTCTCTCTGGCATGGATAAGTAGGACATTCAGGATCTACATTATTTAGAAAGATCATTCCATGTATAACTGGGTACAATTTAAAGCTTGCGGATGTAGACTCTATGGAATTGTGTCGTGCATGCGTGTAAAGTAAAATAATTACTTGGCCTTCAATTTCGAAACTCCCACAAGAATTACCACTAATGCTTGAAAGATTGCATAGTGATATTTGTGGTTCTATTAATCTAATATCAGAACCATTTCATTATTTTTTGGTCCTTGTTGATACATCAAGTGAACAATCACATGTTTCATTATTATCAACTTGAAACATGGTGTTTGCCAATCTTATATCTATGTTTATTTGTTTTCGAGCACATTTTCTTGATTATCCTATAGAAATATTGCGTATGGATAATGTAAAAGAATTCGCATCAAAATCTTTTAAAGATTACTGTACTGCAACAAGAATTGAATTGACATATTGTTTCTATATGAACATGCTCAAAATAGACTTGCTGAGTCATTTATAAAGCGTATACAACTCATTACTCGACCACTCCTCTTTCATGCAAATTTACCTACATGTATGTGGAATAATGCAATTTTACATGTTGCAGCATTAATATGTTGTCGTATTGTAATAAGACTACATAGTGAAAGATGATAACATGGATCTTATTATAGAAGAGCCAAGTTAAAAGAAAAAGTAGAAAAATATGGATAAAAGATAAGAAGGTAGTAAAACTTTTAGTAGCAATACTGCCTTTTTAAAAAGGTGACTTCTACTTACTTTGTAGGGCCATAAATAAGGCAAAAAAAGATAGATTGGAAAAATAAATAATATAGACATCTTTAGGAAGAAATTAAGAGTAAATTCCAGTAAAAATTACTTAGAAAAACTAGATATTGATACCCAAAGAGGGCCGGTTATGAACCAGGGTCGAAAACAGATCCTAGGATACAAAACTGAGTCTCGACAACGACTTTGGGACTTTTTGGCAGATCGGAGAGTGAGGTATGAGAAAAGATTGGATAGGGTTTCTATAGGAATTGATTTTGGGTGATTTGGAATTGATATGACTTTGTAAGAGCTTTGCAAAGTCAAGGTTTGTTTTGGATGACTTGGATTTTATGAAATAAAATAGGGTTTACGTTTTGGGTGATTTTAAGAGTTTTTTAATAGATCTATGGGTGAAATTTTTTGGGTTTATGGTTATAGTTGTGTTTAATGTGTGTTTTGAATTTGAGCTTGATCTAATTTTTGAATTGAAGAATATTAAGGTTTAAGTGGGTCAAGGTCTCAGAAAATAGAATTTTAGATCTAATGAGGGTTTTTAAGATTTTTTAAAATCTACTAGTTGGATTGGAATGAAACTTACATGAAAGAATATTAGACTTGATTTTCTATATGTATGAGAATTTTGAGATCAATTGAAGGGTGCAAAGAAGAAATATTGGCTCTGGAAGATTGGCATCAAGAATAGAAAAGGAGGCCGGCCAATATCCGAGCACATTTTTGAGTTTATCGTCAAATTGGTAACTCCGATCCTTTTCAATTTTTTTGTACTTGATTTTAACTTATTTTTGTAGAATTATGCAAAATTTGAATTAAGATCAACAATTTATTCATTAGTTATTGAGGTTTAAATTTGTTGTAGGAATTACTAGGATTTGATTTAGGATTTAGGGTTTGGATTAGGATTTGATTTAGGATTTAGGGTTTGGTTTAGGATTTGGTTAGGATTTATTTAGGGTTTAGGATTTGATTAGGGTTTGATTTAGGATTTAGGGTTTGATTTAGGATTTAGATAGGATTTGGTTTAGGATTTGGATTAGGGTTTGGATAGGATTTAGGGTTTGATTAGGGTTTATTGTTTAGTTTAAGATTTGGTTAGAATTTGATTTAGGATTTAGTTAGGATTTGGTTTAGGATTTAGGATTTGGATTAGGGTTTGGTTTAGGGTTTAGGATTTGGTTTAGGATTTGGGATTTAGGATTTATTTAGGATTTAGGATTTGGTTTAGGATTTAGGATTTGATTTAGGATTTGGTTAGGATTTTATTTAGGATTTAGGATTTGGTTAGGATTTGATTTAGGATTTAGGATTTGGATTAGGATTTGGTTAGGATTTGATTTAGGATTAGGATTTGGTTTAGGATTTGGTTGGGGTTTGGTTTAAGGTTTGTTTAGGGTTTGATTTAGGGTTTAGGATTTTATTAGGATTTAAGATTCAATTAGTTTTGGCTTAAAGTATGAATGAAGTTCAATAGGATTTTAATTCGAATTAAATTAAGATTGAGTTGAGATGTATTTGAGTGATATTTGTGATCCTTCTAATATTTCTTTAAGGATTCTTATTGTTTGTTTGAAATTTCTTTGAGATTTCTTTTGAATTTGATTAAGCTTGCTTAGCATTATTATGGTCTAATTAAAACATTGTTAGTATTCTTTTAGAATTAGAATTTTGTTATTGCAATTTCGATTCTTTCTTCCACAATCAAGTGCCCAGGGCATTCTCAAGCAAGACTTCATGTATTACGACAACGCCTCCACCCTTCTTCTCTTAAAATTATTTCACCACATGAGCTCATTTTGGATTGTGTTCCAAATGTATCTCACTTACGAGTATTTGGTTGCCGTGCTTTGATTCCAGTATCAGAACCTCAACCACGTACCATTGGAGCTCATTGACAAGAAGGCATATATGTTGGTTTTGATTCATCAAGCATTATTTGTATTATTGATCCATCAACTCGTACATTATTATGTGCATGTTTGCAAAAATTTTGTTTTGAAGAAAATATATTTCCATCTCTTCAAGGAGGAGTATCCAATCAACAAAGAAATAAAGTACTCATATTTGAAGCACTAGAAACATTTACAATGAATTCCGATCCTATGACATCTTTGGCAAAAATCAAAGTTGCTAAGATTTTGCATCTAAAACAGATCACAGATGAAACATCTGATAGCTTCAATGATGCACCTAGAATTACAAGAGTTCCTAGTAATGAGGCTCAAAATGCACCTGCTCAGATTGTAGTGCCATTGACTAGAATACCTCAAGTTGTAATAACAACAACTAAAAGAACTCGTAGACCAGATAAGCAACCACGTAAGAAGAAAGCTATAATATTGACTAATTGTGGTATTATTTCTCAAGAAATTGCCACTCATCCTGTGGAACTACCAATTTATGATGATATATCTATGCATAATGTACCTTCAATTCCTATGAAAAACAATCTTGGAATTAGAAGAAATAAGAATAAGTTGAGTAAAGAATTATTTATTTTGTATTGTGCTACAAATGATATTTGGAATGGACCATCTATTATGGTAGATGAATCATTAGCGTATATGATCTACAATTTGGCATTGATTATGAATCCACATATTTTCTAGTCATGGATTCAATTACATTTTGATATATTATTAGAATGATAGTTCATGCCACCCTTGAGATGCATCTGATGGATATAGTAACTGCATATCTATATGGTTCTCTTGATGCAAATATTTATATAAAAGTTCCACCTGGCTTAGAAATAAGAACTCCAAATGGACCCACTCCACGACAATATCTTCGTATTAAATTATGTTAAGCCTTATATAGTTTAAAACAATCTGGATGCATGTGGTATCAACATCTTCGAGATTATTAAATTACAAATAAGTTTGTAAGTGATCTATTAATTCCTTCTTTGTTTATTAAACAAGATAAAATTCGTTTTGTAATTATTACTATATATGTTGATGATTTTAACTTAGTGGGCACTACATCTACAACTACTAAGCTACTTATACGTGAATTTGAGATGAAAATGTTAAGAAAAATAACTTTCTGCATTGATCTTCAGATTATACATCTAATAGATGGTAGCATTTTTCTCTACCAAGTAACTTATATTAGATAAATCTTGTGAAGATTTAATATGATTAATGCTTATCCATTGTCCACACCAATGGTTGGACGTAGTCGTGATGGTCATGATCCATACCGTCCATGTGAGGAAGAAGAGGAAATATTGAGAGATCAATATTTATACCTCGCAACGATTGGAGCACTTTTATATTTAGCTACATCTACAAGACCAGATATTACATTTATAATTAGTGTTCTTACAAGACATAGTACATGTCCAATACTAAAATATTGGAATGATATCAAAAATTTATTACGTTATTTAAAAAGTATTGAAGACTTGGAATTATACTACACATAATCTACAGATCTAAAATTAGTTGAATATTGTGATACATAATATAAATCTGATACTGCAATAGCTAAATCTCAAACAAGATATGTATTTTTAAGACATGGAGCTACAATATCATGGAAATCAGTGAAACAAACAATATCTACAATTACATCCAACCATGCAAAGATTATTGCCTTATATGAAGCATCTCGAGAATGTATTTGGTTGCCATCAGTTGATAAATTCATTCAAAAAAATTGTGGATTTTCATATGATGATTCTCCAACTATCTTGCATGAAGATAATAGTGCTTGTATTGCATAGATGTAAGTTGGTTTCATTAAAGGGGACATGACAAAGCATATATAACAAAAGATGATTCTTTTTTTGATGCATGTATGAAAGTTTTTGCACCTAATAATAAGGATTGGATGTATTAGACTTATGAATTTCTGCTTCACTAATGAAATTTTAGATTAAACTATAAGAAAAGTTTAGGTTACAAAAAATTCAATCTATTTGAAGGTTATATTTTTTTAACTACAATAATCTTAAAATAATTAGTTTAGAGAGAGAACTTATGACATTAAATATTATTATACTATTATGATCTTTAATTGCTACACCTAAAGAAATAGTCTCATGAGTAATACTTCCAAAAGACAACAAATGACCATCTATGACTTCTACATATAGAAGTTTAATTTTCATGACTAACAATATTTCTTATTTTTTTACAAAGTCATTGTCTAGAAAATAAGTTGAAGCTCTTAAATCTAACAAGGCTAAGACTTTGTGATCTTTTGATCATAAATAAACTTCTATTGTAAAATAAGGTGAAGGATCTAAGAAGAAAATATGATCTAACTAGGTTTTATATAAGATTCTAGCCACACAATTTCTAATGTAGCTGAAAAAACTTATTTTTCAATACATCGGTAATCATGCTCCTTATTTTGTAATTGTATTATTTCTTTGGATAATATTGAGTAATATACTTGGATTCTCCATAATATAAGCACAAATCTTTTTGACAATAATAAGTTTTTTTTTTTTTTTTTTTTTTTTTTTTTTTTTACTTAGTAAGAGGTTTAAAATGTATCATGTTAATTTATATAGGCTTTGATTTAGATGAGTAAGCTTCCCAAAACTTAGAAGGTGTTGCTATGGCTTGATTTATACTCCATCAATAAAATCTTTGTTCTTTGTATCTTTCAAAGAATCAATTTTTGCATGCAATGGCTTCAATAAATTTCTCTAATAAACATACTCTTCATATTGTCAATAATAAAAATTTGACATTATCTTTAAATCCATATCAAAATTAATTGATAAGGACTTTATCATTCCAATTCATATTACAAACAAGATTTTGAAATTCAACAATATATGTCGTCGCTAAATGTGATCCTTGTTATAGTGATATAAGCTCGATCTTTGGTATCTTTTTTTCATCATTTTTTCTAAATATAGCCATAAATACTTCTAAGAATGAATTCAAGTCATATAGAAGTCATGAATTTTTTTCTATCAAAGGTGCAAACTAAGAGAAGAGACACTTTTTAATAGAAGTGCACCTATAAATCCAACTTGAGTAAATCTATCAAGGTATTAGAAAGGATGCAACCTTAAATAGAGTTTATACCAATTATAATTAGATGAACCTCAAAATCTAGCATAATATACAAAGATATAGCATAAGTACTATTTATACTAATATAGCTAATAACAAGCATGTTGTTATTGTTAATTAATTTTACAATTTTTAGATATAAAGTTTGACATTTTTAAAGAGGTCTAATTGCAATATTAGATAAAATTACTCATTTGTAGTTAATGGCACCTCACTTGAAGGATTTATATTTATTGCCTTAAAATGACCATTAAGAAATATGGCAATAGCTTTAGTTACAAGCTTTGCTTGTAACTTAGTTAAATCTTCTTTTGTTGAAGACTTTGTGATTGCTTGAGTTCCTTATAATGATGGCATAGACACTTTATCTTTTAATATTTTACTAGCTAATTGAAAGATCCATATTGGTTTAAATTCGAAAGTCAACAAGTCAACACTAAAAAATATAAGCATATTCAATACTTTATAATCCAAAGTATATACCATGTTTTCAATACTAATATCTTTATCTTATATTGAAGTTAAAATAGAAAGCTTGGTCATAGAATTAACATCTGCAAGGCCAAATCATAATAGCAATTGTATATGAGTATTAAGATCTCTATAATTGCTTAGATGGCTAAAAAACATTTTTAATACCTCATTTATTATAGGTGCCATATTTTTAGCTATTGTTTAAGCACATATAGTAGATGTAACCACCATATGTCTCAATATATCAAATATATAATTTTTAATTTTTTTTTCCACTTCTAGAAGTCATATGAAATCTAATGACTTGGCCTAATAACCTGACTTTTATCAAATCTCTTCTCTAGCTTAGCAATTTTAGTTTCGAAAGCTTTTTCTTTATCTAAAGTATGCTATTTTTATGGATGTAATATGAAGCAATTATCTTCATTGTAGTTAAGTTTATCACAATAAATACACTTCAATTACTTCTTCTTAGATTTATCTTTTATTTTGATTATCTTAGCATTTAGCTTAGACTTCTCTATATGTAAGACTTTCTTCTTTTTGTTAGACTTTTTGATGTGTAAGACTTTCTTCTTTTTGTTAGACTTCTCCATATATAAGACTTTCTTTTTGAAACAATTGAAATCATTCTTTGTGTGACCAAATTTATTATACTTCCAATAATACATAGTCCTTTTAGGTTGAATTTTTGCTAAGCTACTTGTCACAATTGCAACCTTCTTGTGCTTAGATACATCTATCATGCAAGCTACCATGTCAATACTATCATGTTAACAAAGTACGTTATTATATTTTTCAACTTTAGCAAATATTTATACAAACGTTGTCTTGCCATTATAGTTCAAAATAATTCTTAGTGTGGCTATTTCAATAATCTCTCGTTAATTTCAAATAAAAAAATCTTAACAAGTTGGTTCTCATCAAATAAACTTCTTGATTCTATTGCAAATTAAGACAAATGAGTATATGTAGTACATAAAACATTTTTTTTTATGACAAAAGTCTTGAATGTATTGCATTTAATTATGCCTAAACTCTCCATGAGTTAAATCTTCTTCCTTCACTATAGGAATTAAGCTTGAGATAGCACCTTCCTAAAGAATTGAAATAAGTTCTATGCATGCCTCTCAATAATGCTCTACTTCTTGCAACTCAAGTGAGTATTCTTTATTCCATTTTTTATAGATTTGGAATGTCTTATGTTCTAAGTATTAGCATAAGATCTCAAAGGCATACCACTCATTACAAGTGGGAGATCTTTGATACTTTTTTTTTATCCAAGTTTAAAACTTGAGTCTCTAATATAATAAAGAAATACCCTTAATTCTTCTTAAAAATTTATCCCTCACCATATTACAAAGATCATCTTCCATCTCTTAAAATATATCTATTATTAAGATCCAAAGCCTTCAAGTGATATTCAATATTGAAATACACTAAAAAGCCTTATTAGTATCCATTCCTAGCCCGAAGTCCTCAATGTAGTCACTATCTAAGTAATTTGGTGAAAGAGATTGATATTATTGACTCCTAGTATGCACCATATGTGAGTCATCAAATTGTCTCACTAGTTATTTTAAGATAAAAAAATACATTTAAAGTACCAAAATTATAATAAATTAAGAATTAAAATATTAATTATAAAAATATAGTCTTAATAAGTCTTGGAGACAATTATCTTAGTTGATTTAGTATTTTTACTTATTATTAAATATTAAAGATTAATTATTAAGATTAATTTTATCTATATGTATTACTTATAAAAAAAACTATAAATATTAGTTAATATTTAAAAGAAGCATAAAAAAGGGCCTCATGTCTTTTAAATTATTGATATAAAAATAGAATTTATAATTGATTTATATTAATTTTATTACTATAAAAAAGTAATAAGATAAAAAAATTATAAAATTAAATTTATATTAAAATTATAAAAATATTATAAGAAGTTTTAGAATTTATTTAGAATTTATTTAGAATTTTTTAGGAATTTTTAGAGCAAATTTCAAGACTTTGGTAAAAATAAATTCTATCAATTGGAGAGCTATTATGAAGAAATGGAGTAAGATTTGAAGGCCATACAAGGTTTTTAGGCTAATTGGATGTTTTTAAATACCATAATAAAGTCAAAAATATAAAAATATTGGTTCTACTAGTAAAAAATAGGAGGACTAGTAGCTAATATAGTCTTTGTAAAAAAAGAGGTCTATAAGTTTCATATAGGTTGTGGCACCTTGAATGTAATTAGAAGGATAAGATTAAGAATTCGTAGCCACTTTTAGATACTCTTATATACTACATGTGAGCTTTGGTGAAGCTCAAATCCTTGATCTATAAGCAACTTATCTTTGAGGTAAAATATTTTCACTTAAATTTTTATTTATT
The DNA here is from genome assembly GCF_059467195.1 of Physcomitrium patens. Lineage (NCBI taxonomy): Eukaryota > Viridiplantae > Streptophyta > Bryopsida > Funariales > Funariaceae > Physcomitrium > Physcomitrium patens. The sequence continues at coordinate 14,811,022 of NC_143423.1, read as the reverse complement.
TACTTATTATTTTAAAACCTTCATAACTCATTCATAGTAACTTGGATTTAAAATTTTCTTACACCATTAAAAAGATAATTTTAAAAAATACATATATTTTTTACTTTTACTTTTTATTTTTTATTAGATAAAAATTCAGTAAATAGACTATGACCAAGTTTTGAATTGTGTAAAATTGCTCAATTTTATTTATTTTATTTTTTTATATTTATTCTTCTTTTTTCTTGCTATTTGCTTCTTTTACATCTCACCACCAATTATAAGCAACTCTTAATTGAAACCATCTTGTAATTTAGGTTGAAAGGTGAAATTTACCCTCACATCATAACAAAGACTATTTGGATACATATAACTATCTAAAGGCCAAAATATCAGTTTAGATCTGCAAAGATTATTAAGCTTTGCAGTTCATTGGCAATCACTTCTAGATCACTATAAGTCTAACGTATCCACAAACAAAAGGATCTTACAATCACTTTAATCTTATAACTACACAACCATATCACTATTCTTTTGTGATAATGTGATGCAAATTACCTTTGCTTATTATCACAAGTCACTGACTATTGCTATAAGCCACTATTGATCCTTGTTGTTTTTCACATGTTTTTTATACCAAACCACTATGTTGTACCATTTGCTCACCAAACACCAAATAGTAGTATCTTTCAAAATCAAAAATATCTCTTCAAGATTTAGCTGAATAAACCAATTCTACTTATCAGTTGCAAACATTCAAAGTTCCAAATTAAAGATTGCAAAAAGTAAGCTACAAGGCACCAAAACAAAAAGAAGATATAAAGAGCATATTGAAGCAAATTTAAGAAACTTGTCTATTGCAACAACAAGCTACTATGCTTCTACCTCATACAATCTAATGCTGTAACTCTGCATAGGCTTCTACCTTCTACAATCCACTGCCACTATAGTCATATCTTCTTACAACCCTCATGTGTATTGCAATCTATTGTTCATACTGCAACTTATTTCGATGTATTCATATGCAACCTTATGTCTTATATGCAACAATGTACCTTATACCTTGTTATTGCATAGTATATCAGACTTGACAATACTTAATATTGTAACAATGATTCCTTACTAAATTGTATTCTAATACAATGGCCTATTTGGGTTGTAGCATCCAATACAATAGTATCCAAAATCCAGTAGCAAAAACAATCATAATTTATTTTTTTATAATTTATTTTTAAGGTCTATTTCATAGTCAAGCAAAACCTTATAACAAATTTTCTTTGTCAAAAATCTCTCACAAGATTTCACTTGACAAAAATGTCAAGTCAAGAGATATTTTCTACCTAAGTATTTGAACTCTAGTTGATATCGATAAAATTAATTAATAAAAAAATTATTAATGGATAGAAAATCAGAAATAAAACTAAACTATATATATATATATATATATATATATGATTTAGCATGTAATACCATATCATGTGATATATTGATAATAAATTTTAATAAATTTTAACCTTAATTTTTTTTTTGATATAATCAAAAATAAAGAAAGTTAAATAGATCCAAGTTTTTACTACATATCTATCGATCTTAACCATCATGAAAAAAATAATAACTTCTAAAATTCATTTTTCTACTATTAGATCTACAACCAATACAAACCAACCACATTCATCATGATTATCATATTTTTCATTAAAAGTAGGTTTATTTAGTAAAATCATGGATCTATTTAAAATTCTCTTCAATTTAATCTATTAATAATATTATAATATTTATATGATTAATTTATTAAATAAAAAATTAATTATTAAAAAAATATTATAATAGAATATTCTTATTATGTAATATATTTTAAAAATAAAAATAAGTAGTAGAGATTAATAAGTATTTTTATAATATTTAATATTTTATAAAAATTGACCAAAATCAATTAAATGAGCATTAAAAAAATTGGATGTTTAAAAAAATTAATATCAAAATAATAAAAAATATTTAATTTAAAATAAATACTTTATTTTGAATAGAAAAAATATATATATATATATATATATATATATATATTAATGAGTTTTCCTCTAATCTAGTTTTAAAAAAAAATTAAGAATTATTTGTAAAAAATATATATTTAAATAAGGTGGTATAGATTTCTAGCTTGTATCTGTTTTGAGATATATAACATATTTTAGTAATTACAAATAGAATAAAAACTTCTTATATATATATATAAACTATTATGTATTTTGAATATTTAAATCCATTCTCTGCATTAAAATTCTCTTATTTCAAAGATGCAATAGTTGATGAAAGAGAAAGACCTAACTGCATTGTGGAGTAACAACAACAAAAAGGCTATCGATGGTACTCGTAACATCTACAACCATTTTCATTTTAGAAATAAATAGAGTGAAAAATAAATAAATAAATATTCAAATATAATTCACGTAAAATTGACGTAGTTCTTCAAATAGATAAAAATCATTCGCAAATAGTGAAGTACGTTCATTGCAATTTCTTATATTAAATCAAACATACTAAACCATCAATGCAGTTCTACATTGCATTGGAACTAAATCCACTAGAAGTCATGGCTACTGCCCACAAGTTGAATTCAGAGATGTAAAAGGCAAGCAACATTCTATACCAAAGCTGGTAATGTGATCAATTGTTCATGAAGAACTGTTGTTACTGAACAAACATAAGCAAGGAGGAGTGTTGAGAGCATTAAATGTATCCAATGCTCTCCATAATATTTACTGTAGACTATAGTAAATATCATAGCTACAGTATTTAGAGTCTAGTGAAGAAGAACTATTTATCGTCTCACCTTTCTCTTCTTGTATACAAGACACAACTAGATCAATAGATTTTTATGTGTGAAGCTCTCTCTCCTTAAAAACCCTCTTGAGTATATGACTTACTGCTATTCTTGTGTGTATGTATTACTTAATACTGCTCTTGTGTATATAACTTACTACTGTTCTTGTGTGTGTGTATTACTTACTACTACTCTTGTGTGTGTATATTACTTATTACTATTCTTATATGTGTGTATTACTTACTACTATTCTTGTGTGTGTATATTACTTACTACTATTCTTGTGTGTGTGTATTACTTACTACTATTCTTGTGTATGTGTATTACTTACTACTACGCTTGTGTCTTTCCAAACATTCTCAACAAAAATCTTAACAGCACTTTTCCAAAATCTTGGGATTTCACTCTTATTTTGGAAATTTGAGGCATGTAAGATAATCTTCATTTTTTTTTTTTTTTTTTTTTTTTTTTTTTTTTGTTTCTTTTCCTTCTTATTCCTTTCTACTTCTATTTTTTTTAAACTTTTTTGGACTAATCAAATGAAGTTTATATTTCGCTCTTAATCCAATTAACTTTTTCATGGAATAAATCTACCATAAAAAACATCATAAATCAATATGAGCTTAATTAAGGAGAAAATATTTATCTTATAATTTTTTCTCAAAGAAACCCTATCAGGGACCTAATTTTGTATTAAAATCCTATTTTTGCTATTTATTTAAAAACTTATATTTCAATTTACTAGATTGGTGATTTTTAGTATTATAAATATAAGTTTTTTTTACTAACCACAAAAGTAAGTCAATTGTGTGATTTATATATGGCAATCATCTAAAAAAATTGAAGTAGCAAAGAATCCAAAAGCTCTTGCTTTTTGGTAAGTCTTTATCTAAAGTTAGTCTCTTTAGTTTTGATATTCTATTTTAACTAAAAGAAGTAGTGCTAAAAAACCAAAGTAAAATACTCCTAAAAAAATTGTGGTTAGTATTAGTTTCACTCCTATCTTCTAGTACTATATTTCTTAAGATAGAAAGTTTATTGAAGAAAATAGTCTACTTGCTAAGCCATGTAAGATAATTTTATAGAATAAGAAAAGAGACAAAACAAAAGAGGTAGAATAATAGAGAAGGAAAGGAAATTAAAATATTTGAAAGAAAAAATTAAAATTTATTTCTATGTTATTCTCCTCCAAAGAAAAGAATGTAGATTAGAAGCCATAGAGGCCTACATATCCTTTAGATTGCACAAGTTGGCTACTTTCCTGCTTTTACACTAGCTCATATGGATAGCTATCTATGTGAATTGAATTCAAACTTAGATAACCTCTTACATAACTACTTTTGTAGCCAATTGCCATATAATCCAAAGATGCTAATCTATTCCAAATTATCTCTTTATATTATATAATATATATATATATATATATATATATATATTTTGATTCAAAATCATAACAGTCTAATCAAATTTTCGTTTCTTTATTTTAGAATATTTATATTTTTTGTGTGAAGGAATTAAATTGAAAGGAATATAAGATAAATTAATACAGCTATTGCTTATCTTGAACTGCAATGTTTTAGCTTCCTAAATTTTATCTAATTTTGATGATTTGTCATTTTAAGAAGTTGAATAAGGATAAATTAAAGAATAAGCCATTTGACCATGTATATGATTAAAATCATATTATGTATTCTTTGCATTGATTACTAAATTTTTTAATAAAAAAATCTTCTTCATCGAGGATTTGAAACCAAACTCAATTGTTTGAAAATACTTCTTTAACTAAGTAAAGACCCAAGCAAATAGCATCAAATTTATTTGAGAAATCTAATCTCCTAACATCTTATAAGAGGACCAACCAGCCAAGGCATAACAAGAAGCTAATACAAACTATTGTTAGATCTAATATTGTATCATTTCTCAAAGGTATTTTTTTTTCTTTGGATTACCTTTGTATATTAAGCACTTCGTCTTTTGGCTTCATTTAAAACTTCTAATTATTCTAGTCCATTAATTAAAGCTTTTTTAATTGACAATTGTTCTCTCAAGTCAATTTAAAGAGAAGAAATTTCAAACTTGATTAGTAAAATGGCTTCTATGCCATAAATAAAGGAAAATAAGGTTGCTTGGATCGTCACCTTAAAAATTGTCTTATAAGTCTGCAAGGCTACAAGGAGCTTTATATTTCAATCTCATTTAGATGTTGTCATTTTTTTTTTTAGAATATTAATCAAAGTTTGATTGATCCTTTTTGTATGTCCATTGATTTGAAGGTTATAAGGAGTAGTCTTCTTATAAATAATTTTAAATTAGTTAGTTAAGTCTCCTATCACCTTGTTTAAAAAATACTTGTTCTTATTATTAATTAAAATTTTTGGACATCCAAATTTAGTAATCATGTGCTTGTAGAAAAATTTAGCAGCTTGCTTAGCATTGTTGGCTTTAATTTTCTTTGCCTTAGCCTATTTAGTCAAGTATTTGGTTACTATCACTATGTATTTTATTCTACTAATAGAATTGGCATAAACCTCTTCAATATAGTCAATTCTCTATTTCTTAGAAGAAATTAAAAGTAGAAATATATAGAAGAATAAACTCATTCTTAGCATATTGTTGACTTGCTTTGCATGTTTTGATATATTTATATATATTTTAGAATAATATAGGCCAATAATAGCTAATTTTAAGGATTTTTTGGCTAAATAAGATTTTTAAAAAATGCTCCCAATATGCAGTATCATGACATGCGAATAGAATAGTAAGAATTTCTTTTTCTATCACACATTTTCTTAACATCCTATCAACTCTATGTCTATATAATTTGCCACCAATTATGATAAAGTTTCTAGTATTAATTTTTATCTTTCTATGTTTTATTTTAAAAAGGTGAAGAAGTAAGGCTTATATTATCAAAAGTTTGGTAATTAATTCATACCAAGTTGGAGTAGTTAAAACAATAAACAAGCTTTTATCTATCAAAGTATTGTCAATTGGGGCTTTACGAATTTATTTTGATAATCTAGATAAATGATCTACTTGCTTGTGCATCTTTTCAAGCTTGTATTCTATTACATAATTGAGTTTCATTAATAAAATTATCTACCTTTTTAGTCTATTATTCAAATCAGCCTTATTCAAAAGCTATTTAATTGCCATGTGGTCTACAAAAAATACTATTAGATTCATAAAGAAGTAGTATTTAAACTTCTTAATAAAAATACTATGGCAAGACACTCTCTTTTTGTAGTGATATAATTTCTTTTTGTAGAATTTAATTGACTATTAATAAAGGTTATAAAATAATCCTTGTCATTTTTTCTACTTACTTAATACAATGTACTTGCTCTTGCCACAAAAAAAAATGCCATAAAGTAAATGGAAGAACAATGTCCAATTGTGTGGTCTTAGAATGAAAAAAGTACTAAGTTTTTTTTAAGGATATCAAATGCCTCTTAGCATATTTTATCTCTTTCAAACTTTACCTCTTTTTGTATTAATTAATTTATAGGCATGGAAAGTGTAGCATAATTTTGTATGACTTCTTAATACCAACTTATATATTTTAAGGTTCTTTGCACCTCTTTCACCATTGAAGAAGGATTTAATTGTACTATAATTTTGACCTTCTTTGGATCAAGTTTTTTACTCTTTTTTGATACTACATATCATAGTAAAACTCCCTTTTGAATTGCTAGAAATATTTTATGAGGATTTAGTACAATTTTGGCCTTTTTATACCATTGAAGCATAGCACCGTTCATGTGAAAATGGTGTCATACAGCTTTCTAAGAATGTATGAGTACTAGATGGCTCAACAAGTTAGTCATCACATGGTTGTTACAGTTTTAGATTTTTTATATTTTTTATATGCATATATATATATAATTAAACATATTTTGTAGATTAAAACTCAAGGCTTAAAAAGGATGTCACTTATTTATAACTTTTATGTCTACATGTCTAAACTTACCTATCAATGCTAGTATATATCCAAAAGTCAAAAATACCAAAAATAAAAAAAAAAACCACATCAAATTCAATGAGGCTTCAGATAGCTCTCCATGCTTAAATATAGAACTTTCATGAATACAAAAGGATCCGTATTGTTTTCTATTGATTTACTCAAATTCAATCACTATTATTAGTAGAAGCTCTTCAAAGTATTAGGAAGCTTAATGGTAAAATTGATCACAATAGGATTTTTAATTTAGAATTAATAGTTTTTAGAACACAAGTACAATACGATAGACATTTATTAGGAAAAAATATTAAATTTACAAAAACGACATAACATGGCATGCAATGACTATGGCCACTTATGCAAGTATACTTAAGGCTACAAATGGATCATGTGCCAATCCAATCAATGGAGTCTAAAATAAGTAGATAGGCAAAATACATCAATTAAAACAATGTAGTAGATATATAATATTTGTGGCTATAATAATCAATCTAGGCTTGTATGGTGCTATTTATTCTATTCGTACATTCTTGAAAGTATAATTTTTAGCTATATTATTCGATAGTAGTATTGATTTCTTACTTAGAAAAAATATAATAGAAGCAAAGGTAGATTGCAATAAAATAAAAGGTAAGATAGAACACTACACAAAGTACATGGTCATTGCATACTTTATAAAAGGTCATTAAATGATAAAAAATATTCAAAAATAAAGTAAAAAATCCAATAATAAAGGAGACAAGCCATATACAAATGGACTATAATAATATATTAATTATGTACCAGTATTGCTTCTCTACACTATACTTAGTCTGTAATTGTTAAATACTATGCAAGCAAAAATGGATTGTAATAGTAGCTCATATAGAAATTTAAGGTAAAGACCTTCTAGGATATTTGACCTTGATGCCACTTCTAGAAAAAAAACTATGGAAATGTGTAAGCTAAAATAAACCTCCATTAGTTGGAAGTTTATTCTAATTCACAATAAATGAATTAATTATATAATTATTTTTGAAAGTATAGTTCTTCTTCAATTTAAATTCAATCTAAATTCAATCATTATTTAGCCTTCTTAAATAAATTAAGTAAATAAGCAAAACTTCTAATATTATTTATACTTATAATAATAAATCATTCACAAAAATCATATATCAAATAATATATATTTTTAATTAATTATTTATTTTTATACTTATTTATTTTTATCTTTTTTATGTTTATTTTAATTTATTTTATTTATTTATATAAAAATCATCCAAAAAAATCATCTTAGTATAAATTATCATTTAAAAATAAATTTTTATCTACAAATAATATTTCTTCTACATACTTCATCTATAATTAAAGTTTAATATTGATTGAAAATTTCATCCAAAATTGATTGCTCTAAAATTCTAATTTAACTTTATTTTAATTTAACTTAATCTTATTTAATTCCTAATTTTTATTCCATTCTAAATGTTCATCAAATATAAGGTTTTTGAAGGTAGCTAAATACTAGATCCTAATTTACTAGACTAAATAACAACAATTCAACTTCAATCTGCCTTCTAGTAAGTAGGAATGTCTTCTTCAATTGTTTAGTAGCCGCTCCTTGTTCTTGAAGTTTTTTAAGCTCTAATCAATATCTATGAGTTTCTTATAAAGCACCTTCTTTGATTTTTAGTGTAGCTATCTTTTACACACTAGCATCTTTGATCTGTTTAACTACTTGTACGAGTTGTTTATACAAGCAATCAACTTTTGATAAAGATTCTTTATATTTCTTATGTACTACATGAATTAAAGATGCTACAAATTCAATAACTTTTGTAATCTTAATAAGACAAATTTTTAATTCTTTTATTATATTATTTTGTGATTTTAAGTTCCATGCAATTTGAAGGATTTATTTGTCTTTGACCTTCAATTCTTTCTTATTAAACAAACTACTTAGCATATTCTTTGGAAATTCAAAAAAACTTCTAACTATTGCTGAGTATTGTGGCAACCAATCTGGCTTCTATATGAATGGAATCAGATTCAGAGCCAATCTATATACACGAGATATAAAAAAAAAACTCTTAAAAATCATGCAAGTCATGCCCAATTTATATATCTAAAACCAACTTCCTTCATAGCCAATCAATTCCTAATATTGCAAAATACCTTTATATTATTTTCTTAATTCTGTTTTAATTTTTCAATACCATTGATGCACCGAGACCACTCAAAATGATTTTTTTTTTGACAATGACAACCTTGTAGAACATTTTTCTACTTTTAAATTTGCTACCTTTACCAATGATTATTCAACCTTGACCTGTAAATCAATCCACATCTATCAATTAAAATAGTAACCAAATTCCCTCATCAAAAGGGATCTCAATTTGTGCCATAAAAACTCTTCTTTTTATATACAAATCTATAAAACATGTAGTGTTTCAAGATCATAAGAAGGCTAGATCATTGATTGAATGAAAAAATAAAAATAAAAATGATAATAAGTCAATATTATATGATAGTACGATTATATGGTAAAAGAAGAAAAAAAAAAGATTATATTATAAAAGAGCTTAAGTGAAAATAATTTATTGAATTATCTTAAAAATATAAATAATAGATAAGGAAGTAATAACAATTAATAAGTGCTAATACTGCCTTCTTGAAGGAAAAACTTTTACTTACTTTAAAGGGATATAAGTAAGTCAAATGAAAATAAATGAGATAAAGAATCAACATAAGCATGAATGAAGATTGAAATCAAATCCTAATATACAAAACTGCATACCTATAGCAACTTTGAGGTATTTTAGTTGATTAGAGAGAATGATTTAAAAGAAAACTTATAAAAATTGATTTTATGAGATTTGAAGGCATATAGAGATTTTGAGAGCTTTTCAAAGTAAGAGATGTATTTAATAGGTTAGGATTTTGAAAAATAATAAAAAAATTATAAATTTAAAGATTTTATGAATTTTGTAGCATATTTGCAAGTAAAATTTTGTAAATATATAATTATATTTATGTTGAATGTGTTTGAAAAATTTGATGTTAATCAAATAATTAGATTGATGGTTATGAGAGTTTTTGTGAGTTATGATCTTGAATAATTAAAATTTAGGATCAATGAGGATTTTTGTGATCTTGCAATATCTACCAATTCAATTGAAGCTGAAATCAATAAGAGTAATTTAGACTTAGAAATCTGGATACTAGCCAATTTTTGAAGAAAATTTTTAAATGAATCAACAAGAAAAAAAAGACTTTTTAAAGATCAACATTCGAGTTGAAAAAAGAAGGCAATCAACATCCAAGCAATTTTGAGAGCTTTACTTTTAATTGATGAATTTTATTTTCATCAAATTTTATGTGTTTGTTAATTGATTTTAGTTTAAAATGTCAGTGAAATTTTAATTTAAAATGAAAAATTGATTAATATTTATTGAGATTTTAAAATTACTTTAGAGAGTAATTGAAATTTACTTAGGATTTGTTTTGGATTGTTTGGAATTTGTTTGAGATTTGGTTTAGGATTTAGGATTTAGTTAGGATTTTATTAGGAATTGATTTAGGATTTTGGATTTGATTAGGATTTGATTCAGAGTTTAGAATTTAGGATTTGGTATAGAATTTAGAATTTAATTAGAATTTGATTGAGATTTGATCTAAGATTTGAAAAGAATAAAATTAAAATTTGATTGAGATTTTGTTAGAATTTATTTAGAATTGTTAGAATTTCATAAGGATTTGATTAAGATTACATCAAAATTTGATTAAGATTTATCTAGGATTTATTTAGGATTTATTAGGATTTATTTAAGATTTTTATTTTAAATATTTTTTTAAGAGTTTTTTTTAAAAAAAATCTTATTTTTATATTTCTTTAAGATTTCTTTATTTTTTTTGTTGAGATTAGTTTATGACTTCTTTATGGGTTTTTTTGTAATTAATATTTTTTGAATTAGTTAAAATTTGATTAGGATTATTAAAGATTATTTTTAATTTAATTAAGATTTTAATAAATTTGATAAAATCCTGTTATTTTATTTTCTATTTATCTTCCATAACTACGTGCTTGGTACATTTCTAAGTAAGAATTTATATTATACAATATTTAATGAAGCTTATCGTATACAATTGCAGATCAGTTGCAACCACCAACTTGAAACTTAATCAAGATTTAAAAAAAAAAGATTTTTGCATGAAAAAACCAACAATGATGATGATACAAAAGAATCAAAAGATTGTACTTCTTCCATAGCTTGAAGAAGAATTAAGAAGGATGCACCTTTCTGCCTCCAATTACAAAATCGAACAACTAAAAATCAAGTTTGATAATATTTTGCTACAATTCAAAGTTCCTCACTAAGAAAAGAGCCAATTCAAGGAAAAAGCAATGCCACCTTCCTTTGATTGAGCAATCCCTACTATATTGCAATTTCCAATCAACAAAAGAGGCCATTTTGTAACAACTGTCAAAAAATACTAAAGTTGTAGAAGAGCGCTTGCTTCAACCATAGGTCACCAAAAAACAAGGGTGTACTTTGCTACACCTTACTAGGAAAGACCATACTTTAGACTCAATGAAAGTACACAAGAGCTCTATAATACTGGAACTGCAATAAACTCAACACGAAAAAAAGTTATAGCTTCTCTCTATAATAAAAATAAAAAAGAAAAAGAATGCTGCCAAATTGTACACTTTGTTGGCCCTTAGTAACTCTTTTCCAAAATTTTGAATCATCATTCACAATTTGGAATTTCTAAGAAGACAAGGTTTATTTTTTTATTTTTTATTTTTTATTTAGTGATTCTATTCTATTTTAATTATAAAAAGCTATTTTTTTTTTAATTTTTTTTTTTAAAAAATTTAATATTTATACTTAATTTCTATCTCAATAAAAAATTAATGATAATAAATTATCTTTATCAGACTATAATTTAATATTAGTTAAATTTTAAAAATCTTTTTATTTTAGAAATTTGTATCAAAAAATTATTATATATTTTAATTTATACCAATATTTTTATTTTTTTAATTATATAATAATTCTTCTATTAATTCATAAAACTTGTGATATAAAGTATAATAAGTACATTTTTTATACTAAATATCCAAGTGAATAAATTTTGTGATTCATATAGCACTACCAAGGATAATCCTTCTATTTTAGAGACAAAAGCTCCTTTCTTCTCCTATAGACCACTACAATAATATTTGGTGATTTAGACTTATAGAATTAAATCCTCTTTAAGCTTAGGAAAATAGAGACAAGCAAAAAAATAGAAGGAAAGTGCATCAAATGAAACATGAATAGAAGAGATAAGCAAGCATGAGCCTAGCTAGTGCAAAGTTAGGTCAATCAACTAGCTAGCATAAGAGAGGCTTAGAAATTAGCTATCTTCTCTTAAGTCTAAGGACTTCAACAATATTAATGAATTCATTGAAGCATGTAATGAGCAAATAATTTAGAAGCAACAATCACAAATAGAAAGAATCTTTGATTCAAAAGCATCCCCAAGCCACTTGAGATTTGATCACACTTCACAAATAGAGGTAGCTTATAAATCAACTTCTAAGCAAGGCTAGTATAAGTCATTAAATCAACTTACTAGTTGTTTTAGAATAAAAAGATGCATTTAGAGTACCAAATTATAATTATCAAATGAAGTTTAATTTAAAAGATTTTATATGAAGAAAAATTAATATTAATATAAGAAATTAGAAATTATAGTAATATAAAAAGATATATAAGCTCTAAAAGTTTAAAATTAAATTCTGTATTAAAAAAAATAACTACATTAATATTAATTTTTAATTTTTAGTTATTTTATTTATTTTTATTGATTTCATTTTTTTCTTCTTTCTTCTATTGAATAGATTAAAGCTTATATTTTCAAAAGAAAATACTAAATTTTAACATTCTCTTAACTTCTTAGAATTATTAGAATCTCCAAAGATTAATAAACTCATAATCTCTCAAAATCCATGATCTTTTAGAAAATTTAAAATTTAATTTGGTGATAAAACTTCTACAAGTTCTTTGATAAAATTATAGCACTAATTGGTGACTAACTTCTAGCATTTAAATAGCCAATTAGTTTTGGATCATAATTCTTTAAAACTACATAAATGTTACATTTTTGTATAGATTTGGACAAGCAAGGAGGCAATCTTGGAATAAAAATATATTTTGAATACAATATTAGCATTAGTTTTATAAAAAAAACATAATTAATGGATAGTTATGAGGGTTTCTAGTCCTATAATCGGATTTATATTTGGAAGGCCTTGTAAACCATAGATTTTGATTAGGTTCATAGAATTTCAATGTTAGAGATGTAACTATTATTTTTAGAACTTTAAATACTTATATAAAAGGATTGGGTAGCTAAGCCTCTCTCTCTCTCTCTCTCTCTCTCTCTCTCTTTCGCTTTCTCTCTCTCTCTTTCTCTCTCTCTCTCTTTCTCTCTCTCTCTCTTGCTCTTTCTTTTATTGATAGACAAAGCCATGCCAATTTTTTTATAGAATTTGTAAGCAATTGATAGTTCCAGTTTGTTTCTTTTATTCTTTTGAATTAATTTTGGATATTTTAGAAAAAAGTAGTGATTTTTGTTGGAATTTTTTAGATATAAAAATATAAAAATTTAAAATTTTTATGAGGAAGAAACCTCTAATTTAGTAAAGGATCATATTCCTTATCTTATAATTTAGTAGCTCCATTTTAGAAGGCTCTTCTTTATTACTCTTAAGTTATATAGCCAAAAAAATTATTTTTCTAAAGAGTTGAAAAAGTGTAGATTCTAAAAAACTAAGAATAAATCATATTAGAATTAGGGCATGATAGGAATGTTGATGTTTGTAGAAAGAGGCCTATTACCTTGCCAAATCAAAGCATCAATTTTGAGGGGCAATATTAGAGTCACACAACTGAATTTGAAGGCAAAATTTGGAAAGTGGATGCGTCTTTAAGTCTTATTTTTAACAAAACTAATTGGATTAAATTTAAATCTTAAAATTAGCCGTAGTACATTAAATTATGAAAGTAGGTACAATAATAGGTTTAAAAGTGCCAACTACTTTTGGTTCTTATTTGGATGATATAGTAAGTCCATTAATTAGCTATTATAGATAAATCATGTGGATAAAAATTGATGATGAAATTGAATTCCATTAGATAAAAATTATGTGGATAAAGTTAAGTCAAATTGAATAGATTTTGATGAATAAAAATTTATTTTAAAAAGATGAAAATTCATTTATAGATAAGAAATTATTTTTAGATAAAGTTTTAAATTTGAATAATAATTAATACTAAAAAATTCAAATTAAAATCATATAAAAATTTCTTCTTTTAATTGTAGTATTGTTGAATTATTTAAATATTGATATTCTTGTTTATAGTTGTTTGATTATGAGTTTAATTAGCTAAATAACTTAAGGTCTTTTATAAAAAAAATAAAAAGAAATTTTATATAATCAACTCAAATATTAATTAATAATTATGGATTAGAATAAATCACCTAAACTAAATATTTTTTTAGCTCACAATTAAAAATTTATTAGACTTCTTGAACATAAATCAAATGCTTAGAAAGAATTATTAGAATCATTAAATAATCAAATCATTGTGAATTAGAATAGGTTCTCAATCATAAGCCAAATACATGTAAAGTCAAAGCAAAATCTATGAAGAATCTAAGAAGCATTTCTAAAAGATATTATGAAATAATCTACTTTTATTTACTTTTATGTACTTTTATATAATCATATAGATAATTATTGGAGTGAATGTGTATGTTTGTGATAATAATAGGCTGAAGTAGAAGAAGTTAGATGAATTAGAATTTCAAGAATTTTGTAGGACATACAAAGAACATTTATTGGTGTCATATGTAACAATCTTTCAGAATTTACATGAATAAATCTACTCTTATCATGATGATCTCTTATACATATGTGCCAAGTTTTAGATAAGTCTTTATACAATCTATCAATTTTTTTTATTGACAATAAGAGCAAGGTTTTAAGCATTGAGGTATGTACTTGAAAGATTCAATCCAATAATAAGAAAGTCTCTGAGTGAGCTGATATAACCTATAAAATTTTCTCAAACATTAGTTGCAGTGCAGATGAGTAAGTTCTTAAATTTAAATGGAGTTGTGCTAGAATTTTGTATATATTTTTAGAATATTTTAGAATATAAGATTTTATATAAATTTTAATGCAAATTATATTTCTTTAATTCAAATTTCTAATTGCATAATCCGATCTTTAAAAGTTCTTTATACACATGCGCTATGCCTCAAAGAATAACAGTAGGTAAAAAATCAACACCTTGACTTTGTGCGCCTATATCTCTTATACAAAAACTCCAAATCACATAATATTTTTATCAAAACTATATCCAAAATCCTAATCTTAACGACCCTAATCTTTGATGTTTGAAAGTTCTTAAAATAATAATTCTAATTCCTAATAAGGCCTCAAATTGCTTCCTTGAAGGCCATTAGACATAATATTTGGCCAATATGAATGGAGATTTTTATCATCTATCTCCCTTCATCTATATAAATAGCCTAATTATTTCTTTTTATATAAAAAATATTAAATAAGTAAAATAAATTAAGATTTTAAGAATCACCAATATTTAATAAATGTGGCTCTAAATATATAAAATTATTATTAATATAAAATTAATATCAATAGTAGCTCTTTTAAATTAATTACTTCAAAGTAATAATTTAACTACATTTTGTAACTAACCAAAATCTAATAACGTGGCTTTCACTATATTGTATATTAAATTATATATTAAATATATATGTGCATTATTTTCACAAGGTAGCCAAATCACAATACAACAATGTATCACATGAGTTAGTAGCTTTTAGAAAAATTAATTATATGACGTACATATAAATAACTTTCTTTGCAAGTTAAGACATGTGTTTAGTAAAATATCACAAATATATGTATTTATTTCAATAATTATCTATATAATTAAATAAAAATAATTAAATATAGAATAATTTTATAATTTCTTTTTAGAAGCTTTGTAGACATGGTTTTTACTTTACACATGTTTTTAGTTGATTGATAGATTAGAAATTTGATCAAAAAATTAACCACATGATACACATATTGCTAGCTTGTAGAACAAGTTAACTATGTAGTGCACATATAGAAAACTTATCTTGCAAGTTAAGACATGTGTCTAACAAGGTCAAAACATATTGGAGATCCTATAGAACATTATCATATAGCTTCTAATTAGAAAGTATATATAGAAGTAAGAGTAAAGCTTTCTTTACTCTTGTCAATGCCTTTCTAGTCCTTAGTCTTATTTCAAGTCTTTTTAGTCTTTTTGTATTTGATAATAGCCATTCTAATTTAATATATTATCATCTTTGAATGATTTTTTAGCCTTTTTGAGTGACATAAGAATATATTAAGGATTTCTTTTTTTAAGATTCATATCTTTGATAATTCAATAAGAGTGTTAACTTATTATTCTTATCTTGTTTTAGAAATACATAGATTATCTTACTTCTATTATTATATTTTAAAGATTGTAGACTACTTACCTTTAAATAAATAATTTAATTTTTTAATATTACTTTTTTTTATAAAAAAAGTGAATTATCTATTTTTATAGAAATTTTTATTAAATATTAGATGTTATAGATTACCCTCCTATAATTTATCTTTTTATAATTATTTGAATTATCTATAAAAGAAATGATTTTGGATGCTATTCTCAACGAAAGTAAGAATAGAATTGCAACTATTGTAGATCTTTATAAAATTTTTAATATTCTAAGAGTAAAAATCTCATGTATTTTTAATATGAATCATGTAAGTATTATTCCTACACATATAGAAGAAGTCTAATGTCTATGCCAAAAATTTATGTAGTAGAAGAATGCAAGTAGATCAATATCATAATCAAATTTAGGAAGCTTAGTTTCTACAAGCATGAAGGAAGAAAGAATTAGTATGTCTAAGAAGTTTAATGGAATAAGATCAAAATTTTGAAGATTTTTGTAATAAATTAAGTTATATTTAAGATTGTATTTTTTTAATATGTCAATGGATTTATTCAAGTTGGATTCATAATTGCACTTCTATTAAGAAGTACTCTCCCTTGGTTTGCACCTTTAATGAAAAAATATTCATAACTATACTTTGATTTAAATTCTTTCTTAGAAGTATTTACGGCTATATGTAGAAAAAGTAATTGGAAAAGAGTAATAGAAACCAAGCTCATATTGCTACAACAAGGATCATGTTCAACCACTATATATACTATTGAATTCTAAAAATATTCTTTATAATATAGATTGAAATGATAAAGTTCTTATCAATTAATTTTGATATGGATTAAAAGATAAAATAAGAAATTTATTATTAACAATATTGAGAGTTGATTCATTGAGGAAATTTATTACTCAAGCCATTATATGCAACAATTGATTCTTTAAAAGACACCAAGAACAAAGATTTGATTGAAGATGTACAAGTCAAGCTATAATAACATTTTCTAAGTTTTTAGAAGCTTACTTGTTTAGGCCAAAGCTTATACAAATTGACATGATATATTTTAAACTTCTTATTGAGCAAGAAAAGACTTATCATTGTCAAGAAGATTTATACCTATATTATAGAGAATCCAAGAATACTATTCAATATTATTTAAAAAAGCAACATAATCACAAAATGTAGAGTATGGTTGCAAAAGAGGTTGATGTGTTGAAAAAAGAGTTTCTCCAATTACAATAGAGACCATGCATTTAGAATCTTGTATAACATCTAATAAAGATCTTATTTTTTTTTTCAAATTCTTTATCTTGTTATATAATAGAAATTTATTTAGGACCAAAAAATCAAAAAATCTTAGCCTTATTAGATTTAGGAGCTTTGTCATGTTTTATAGAGAAAGATTTTGTCAAAAAATAAGAAATATTATGAAACAAAAAAATTAAATCCATACATATAGAAGTCATAGATGGTTATTTGCTATCTTTTAAAAATATTATCTATAAGATTATTTCTTTAGATGTAGAAATTAAAGCTCATAATAGCGTAATAATATTTAATATAATAAAATCTCCCTTTAATCTAATTATTTTAAGATTATTATGGTTAAAAAATTATAAGCCTTAAATAGATTGAATTTCTTGTAATCTTAATTTTTCTTGTAGTTTGATTCAAAATTCCATTAGTTAAAAAGAAATATATAATTTAGTACACCTAAATTTTTAATAATAGATGTAAAAGCTTTTATTACAGCAATAAAAGAAGGCTCATCTTTTGCTATATATGCCACGCCTATTTCTAATAGTGGAAAGATGTCAAGTGGTATTTCTATCCAATATCAAGATTTTCAAGATGTTTTTGAAAAGAAAAATGCAATCATTCTTAAAAATCTTGATATTAGCTAGTAACATTTACAAAATATTTACAATGCATTTACAAAGCATTGACCTTATGATTGTTTAATTGATTTATAAGAAAGAGCTCAACCACCATTTGAATCAATGTAAAACTTATTGTAAAATGAATTAGCTATATTAAAAGAGTACATTGATGAAAACTTGGCTAAAAACTTCATATACCATTTGAAATCTCTAACATGAGTTCCTATCTTATTTGTGAAGAAAAAAGATGAATCTCTATAGATATGCATAAACTATTAAGGACTTAACAAAAATCATCATCAAAAATAGGAATTTTCTATTTTTAATTTTAAGACTTTTTGACCAACTCAATCAAACAAAGATCTATATAAAAATAGATTTAAAAGTAGTATACAATCTGATTTGCATTAAATAAGGAGATAAATGGAAGATTGCTTTTCAAATTAGAAATGGATATTTTTAATAAAATATTATGCCTTTTTGACTTACAAACTCACTAGCTACTTTTTAATATCTCATGAATAAATTTTTTTGTGAATTTTGTGATGATTTTATTATTTGCTATACAAAAGACATTCTAATCTACTTTAAAAATATAAAAAAAATATGAAATTTATGTTTTTTGTATATTGCAAAAACTTAGAGATGGATAATTATATGTCAAGATAAAAAAAGTATATATTTTATACTATTCAAGTTGATTTTTTAATATAGATTATTTCTAATAAAAAAACTAATAATAGATTCAAAAAAATCCAAACTATTATGAATTAAAAGATTTCAAAAAAAAATCAAAAAAATATAATATTTTTTAGAATTTTTTAATTATTTCATCTTTATCAAAAAAAGTTCAAGTTGTAATTCTTCTTACATATTTGACATGTAAAGACAAACTAAAGTGGAGCAATAAACTAAAGAATCTTTTAAAGTCTTGAAGACAATATTTATTTTTATACCAATTTTGTATCACATCAATTTTTTTAAGCCATTTTTTATAGAAATAGATGCATTTGACTTTGCTATACATGTCATTTTATCACAAATAGAAGCAAATAATAAGTTCTATCTAGTAGTTTTTTATTCTAGGAAATTTTGAGTAATTAAAAATAACTATAAGATCTATAACAAAGAGCTCCTTGAAATCATGGATTTATTTTAATAATGGAATAATTATTTAGAAGGTGCCTCAAGTCTAGTCACTATATATATATAGATTACAAGTATTTCATATTGGCACGTGTTTTGAATTATTTTCAAGCTTGTTGGAGTATATTTTTATTAAAATTTGATTTTAAGTTTACTTATCAAGTAAAAAAATAATAAGATTTATCATATTCTTTTTCTAGATATTCTTATCTTATACTAAAAAAAAGATGTATCTTTGATTCAACAAAAAATAATTCTCTTCAAGTCAAAGTATTTTACTTTTGAGCAATAAAATCAATATTTACTATCAATTAATCTTTTTCAAGTAAGTTTAATAGAATATATCCTTTGATCCTCTTTTTTGTGATATTAAAAATAATTCTTTTAAGTCTTAAGATATTTTTAAGTTTGAATTTAAAAACAATCTAATCTATTTTGAGGGACAATTATATATTCTAAAAGGCAAAGCATGATTATATGTTTTTCAATCTCATCATGACTTTTTAAGAATTAAACATTTTGGATATAATAAGACTTTGGAACTAATATCTAAAGATTTTTGTTTGCCTCAAATGTAAAAGTCAATCAAAGACTTCTTACAATCATGTGATATTTATTCAAGTTCCAAAACTCCTTGTCATTGAACTTATGGACTTCTTTAGCTATTACTTATTTTAAAACAACCATAGTCTTTGGTTTTTATAGATTGTATTATAGATCTTCTAATCTCAAATTTTTATAATTCTATATTTTTAATTTTAGATTATTTTACTAAGATGGTATATTTTTTACTATATATAAAATCTATCACAAATAAAAAAATAGCTAAGCTTTTTTTTGACAATATCTATTACTATCATCGATGGTCTAAGAATATTATATAAGTATTATGATGTAATACAATTAATAAGTAAAAGAGTGAAGAAAATATTATAGTTTAAAATATCTGGTGGCTTTCTACAAAATAAGCTTCTACTTATTCTTTAAGGCCATAAATATGGCAAAACAAAATAGATATGAAAAACAAATAATTTAATCATTTTTTAAAAGGAATTTAGGATTTTTTTTATTAAAACTACCTCAAAAAGATAAAAAATTGTTATTTAAAGAGGATCAGTTGTTAATTTGAGAAAAAACAAAATTCCAAGGTATAAAACCATATACCTATGGCAAATGTAGGGTTCTTATGCAAATTAAAGACTAGAATTTAGGAAAAGACTTTATAGGATTTTTTAAAGCATTATTTTTGAGTAATTTGAATTTGTAACGACTTTGTAAGAGCTTTGCAAAGTCAAGGTTATTTTTCATGACTCTAAATATTATGAAATAAAATAGGATTTATAATTTGAGAAATTTTGTGAGTTTTTAATAGAACTATGAGTAAATTTTTTGTGGAATTATGTGTATAATTGTGCTTAATATATATTATAAATTTGACCTTAATTAGATAATTTAATTGAAAGTTATTGAAATTCAAGTAGATTAGGATCTCAAAAATTGGATTTTTAGGTCCAATAAGGTTATTTAAGATTTTTAAAAATTTGCTAGTTGAATTGAGGTGACTTTTATTAGAATTAATAATTGACTTGATTTCCAATACTTATGCAAAATTTGAGAGTAAGTTAATTTTTTAATTAGAAGTTATTGCTACTAGAAGATCAATATTAAAGCCAAAGATAGAGGCTAGCCAACACTCGAGTAGATTATGATGTTATTCTTCAATTTTGTAAGTTTAATTCTCTTCAAATTTGTTGTGCTTCTTATTAATTAAGAAATTGAGAGGTATGTAAAATTTTGAGTAAGATCAATGGTTTAATAAATAGATATTGAGGTTTTAAACTACCTTAGGATTGATTTGAACTGGTTAAGTTTTAGTTAAGATTTGTTTAAAGGTTGATAAGAGTTTGATTTAGAATTTAGGATTTCAAATTTGATTAGAATTTATTTAGGATTTAGGACTTAATTAAGATTGGTTTAGAATTTAGGATTTTTTAAGAATTTTTTAAAGGTTTTTGTAAATTTTTTAAAAATTTCTCTAGGATTTTTTAAAGAATTGTTATTTATTTTCTTTTAGATTTCTTTATTATTTTTTTCTGATTTCTTTAGAAATTCTTTAAAATTTCTTAGTGTTCTTTTTATAATTTATTTAAAAATTTAATTGAACTTAATCAATATTTGATTATGTTTTTAAATCTTTAATTTTAATTTATACATGATTCTATTAGAATTTATTGTTGCAAATTTCTTTTACCTCCCATAGCCAAGTGCCTGATGCATTTTCAAATAAGACTTCATATAATACGACATATTTAGTGAACCCAATATAAAAAGTTTGAGGTGGAAGATGTTTGTAATTTTTTAAATTTATTTGAGGTATGAAAATAAAATAAAATAAAATAAGAAAATAAAAAATAAAAAAGGAGCTTTTGGCGGTACCCCAATTGGTGCTTCAAGTAGAGTTGGAAGTATGTATTTTAGTACTTCAAGTAAAGTTACAAATAGAAGACAAGGTATATATTTTGATCGCAATTCTACAAGCATGTTTGAGACTTTTGTCCTATTTATGCAATATCAAAAAGTTGAAGATTGCAAAGAGGATATGAAAAATAAAGCATTATAAGCAATTTTAAATAAGATTAATCAATATAAAAGAAATGATATTACAAAATATATAAGGTGTTATAAAAAAAAATAGAATTGAAGCATGTTTCCAAAAAATTGGTGTTTCAAATATTTGAATTGGCTACTGCACCACAAATAAGAAATCATGTGAAGTCCATTGTAGGACATTTTGGAGGTTCATGGAAAAAATTATCTCAAATATTAAAAAATAAATTTTTTTTAGAAGACAGTGATAGGATTACAAAAGAGTTATTTTTTGACTGGATTGTAAATCCTAAGAGGGATTTTTTAATAATATAATTATTAAAAATAAATAAAAATTAATATTCTTATTTATTAATGAATAAGAGATAATTATTGGATTAAAATAAATTAGAGCTTTTTCTTCAAATAGCTGATGGAGAGTTGCAAGAGAAGTTGGAAATTTTTCTTGAAGATTTTAAAAAAAAAAAAAAAAAAAAAAAAATGATAAAGAATTGACAAAAAATTAGAAAGAAGTGGAAGAGGCTATAGGATTGCTTGCAAAAAAAATAAAATGAGAAAGAATAAAGTAGATATTTAAAGACTATTACAAGTATCTAAGGAAAAAATATTTATTATCTATCTTACATCTATGATTCAACCTTTAATGGCTATATCAAAGAAAGAAGAAATGAACATTGATAAAATCATATAAGAGATGAGAGATTTGCAAATAAAATTCATAAAAATTAAAAAGAACGATCAATCATCAAGAATATCAATAAGATAAAATTTAAGATCAATGAAAGGTGTAGTGTATAAGTACATGTGGTGTGATAGTATGGATCATTTAAGAAGGGAATGTGAAGATTTTACAAAGGTGCTATGTAAAAAGATTATTTTTTTCAAAGATGGTATAATACACTTAAAAGAAAGTAAAGAAAAATTTGAGACAAATTTTGATAAAGGAAAAAAGAAGGTGTTTGTGGAAGATGATTTTAAAGTGTATACAATCTCAAGTAATGAAGTATCAACATATTAGATGGAAGCAAATCTAGTCAAATTTTTAAGCATAAATCTAAAATTCTTAGAATAATTTAATTTTTTTATTGTCAAACATAATGAATTATGCTAAAAAAAATAAAAAATAAAAATAGTAAAAATAATTTAAAATGTGTTGGCAATAACATTCACTAAATTACTAGGTAGAATGATGTAGTAGATAGATTATCTATACATGCTCATATTGCAAGTAATCAATATGAAGCATTAATAAAAAAAAAATAAAAAAGAGATGAAAATAATGAAAGGCCATCAAAAAGAATTAAAAGAAGAAAGAAACACAACAACAAAAAAATCCTATGCATGAATCGAGAAAAGAAAATATTTTTACAAAAGAAAGAAAAATTATAAAAGCAAAAGCAAAGGCTCTTATTTAAAAATTACAATGAGATATTGAAGCTGCTATAGATTTTAAGAAAGTATTAGAAGAGCATATTTTAAGAGGAAGGGTTGAATTTATAATTGGTGAAATCTTAAGAATTGCAAAGCATAAATTTCATGAAGTTATTATTAATATAATAAAGAAAAAATAACAATCTACAAGAAATACTATAATATCAAATGTACAAGAAATAAAAAGCAATAGAAAGCAATAAAGATGAAAAAGATGGAATTTAATTTTTTTGATATGTCTCACAAGTAAGATTTATATAAAAAAATGTTGTAATTGAAGCTTTTAGTTATTATTCTTGAAGTCATTGGACAAAGGCTCCTCAGGAAATTTTGATAAAATTGAGAGATTAAAAAAACCAATTATACCATTAATTATTCATAGTTCCAAAATTAATTTGATATTAAAAATATATATAAAAAAAGAAAAAGAAAAAATGGCTTATTAATATTGAACATGGATAGATGATAAGAGTAGCAAACAATTCAAAAGAGGATTTGTGTAGAATTTATTCAAATATCAAGGTGACAATAGGAGATGTTATTCATAAACAAAATTTCTTTGTGTAAGATATGCCTACATATTCTATTATATTTGGACAACCATATATTATTGCTATACAAATGGAATAAAAAATAATGAATGATGGTTCAGCCTATGTAAAGATAAGAAGTCAAGATGGAAAGAAGGTGATGCAATTTTTAATAGTTTATGCAAATCATGAAAGAAATTTAAATAGATTGGAGCATACTTTGCCAAGGATATACAAAGAATTTGAAGATCTTAATAATTTAAAGGATTTTTATTAAATACCATTGTAAAGCGGGTTTATAATAATAGAAGGAATGATGGCGTCTTGCCTATTAGAAGAAATGAGGTTATTATAGGATTAACATCAGATGGATATATTTTATTCAAAAATATAGATAATTTTAGAAAGAAAAGAAAAATATCAAAAATATGGAATATGAGTTAAAAAGATGCAAAATAATTGATGAAGATGTATACATATTAGGATTTTTTAAGAATCTTATTTTGATGATATATGGATATTTTACAAATATTATTGGATTTAAATTTTGAAGGTGGTGATAAGATAATAAATATGCATTCTAAGTATATTTGTGATGAGATGAAAGAATGTGTGGATAAGCATGAAGTGAAGGTGAATACAAAATATAAAATTGTTGTAAAAAAGATTAAAATCAATGGCATTATCACTATAATCGGATTTTGACGAAAGAATAGAGAAGGCTTCTATGCAACCTAATTTAAGAGATCTAAGAAAAATATATCATGAATTCAAGGATGAATTGATATTAGATAGTTTAATAGTTAAGTGTGAAGAATTTTTAACAAAAGATGAGGAGAAATATTTCAAGAAAATGCTTTTACAATATGGTAAGGTATTTATATTTGAATTACATGAAATATAATGATATAAATTCTACTAATACATTTTAATTGATGAATTGATTTAAAGCAAAGTTTTAAGTCATTTTATTATACAAATATTAAGATTAGAGAGTTTTTTTGACTATTTAAGTATTTATTAGAATTTAGAAGTATTTATAAGTTATAAAAGTCTTATTAAAAGAAAATTCATAAAAATGGAGTCTTAGTAAGTCTTGGAGGAAATTATCTTAGTTGGTTTAGTATTTTTACTTATTTTTAAGTATTAAAGGTTAGTTATTGAAATCAATGTCTTTATTGGCCTCCTATCTATATGTATGATTTATAAAAATCCTATCAATGATTAGTTTGTAGTTAGAAGAAGCATAAAAAAGAATTTCATATCTTCTTAATTAATTATATAAAAAATAAGATTTTTAGTGGATTTAAATTGATTTTATTACTATAAAAAATTAATTAGGTAGGAAAATATAACTTAAAATAGATTTTATTGTTATAAAAATATTATATTATTTTTAAAATTTTATTGAGAATTTATTTATATTTTTTTATGAATTTCTAGAGAAAATTTTAAGACCTTGATAAATTTGAGTTTTATCACCTTGAGAGCTATTATGAAAAAAGAGAATAAGATTTGAAGGCCATACAAGGTTTGTTAGCCATTTGAGTATTTTTAAATACCATAATGAAGTCAAAAATGAAAAAAAAAAAATAAGTTTTATTAATAGAAAATAAAAGGACCAATAGCTAGTATGGTCCTTGTAGGAAGGAAGGTGCATAAGTTCCATATGGATTGTAGTACTTTAAATGTAGGTAGAAAGATAAGACTAAGGCCTTAAGGCCTCTCTTAACAACTCATATATACTACTTCTGAGCCTTATTGAGGTTCGAATTCTTGATTTCTTAAGCAAATTATTCTTGAAGAAAAAATTATTCACTTAACTTTTTTATTATTTATATTTTATCTTTAATATATCATAATTTATTCAAAATAATTTTGATTTATATATTTTTTATGTCATTTAAAAGATAAAAAATCATATATTTATTTTTTTATTAGATAAAAAATTAATATATAAATTGTAACTAATTTTGTAGTGTATAATTACTTGATTGCATTTGTTTCACTTATTTTGTATTTTTTTTCTTTTTTTTTTTATTTCTTACTACTTCCACTTTATACTATTAATTACAAGAAATTTTTAATTGAAGCCATCTTATAATTTGGATTGAAAAATGAATATTGCCCTCCCATAAATGGTACGTTTTCCAAAAGATGGTACTTCTAATAGTGTGTGTGAATGTGAAGTTTTCTTATTGTAATTGATCTTGCTTTTTTTTAGATGAGTAAAAAATTCAAATAGCTCTTTATCATTGAAAATTATCCTAAATTTCTTCCTTATTGGTGTAAAAAAAGCATTTCTATTCCTCAACTTATAAGTTAGTCAAAACTTCATTGTTGAGTTGAATATTGATTTGTTCTCGGATTTTCATCAATCAATTTTTATGGGTTGCATATTTTGAATTGAAACTTTTTGAAGTTGTGTATCTTATTTTTAGCTTTTCAAAAAACTATTATACATTCAATTTAGAATTAATTTGAGTTTGTAATGAATTTTAGATCAAAAATGTGTATACTGCCTTGGCAATTTCATATACCTTAAATTTAAAAAAGTATTTTTTAGTGCTTAGTGATTATTTGATATTAAAAAATTTTGAGCCATAAGTAAGGTAAAACAAGGTATATTATAAAATAAAAGAATATAAGCATATATAAAAGAGAATTAGGAGTTGATTTTAGCAAAAATTACTTCAAGAAAACAAAAATTGATAATCAAAGAGAAGTAGTTATTAATTTAAGTCAAAATCACTCCTTGAGCCACAAAATTGTACACCTATAGTGACTTTAGGATTCTTTGGCAAATTAAAGAGTGGAATTTATGAAAAGACTTTATAAGTTTTTTTAAAGAATTAGTTTTGAATGATTTGAATTTGTAATGACTTTGTAAGAGCTTTACAAAGTCAAGGTTGTTTTGGATGACTTTGGATTTTGTGAAATAAAATAAGATTTATAATTTAGGAAATTTCATATATTTTATAGCAGATCTACAGGTAAAATTTTAATGAATTGTGAGTATAATTATATTAAATATATGTTATAAATTTGAGCTTGATTAGAAATTTGAATTAGAATTTATTGAAATTTAAATGGATTAAGATCTCAAAAATTAGATTTTTAGGTCTAGTAAGTTTATCTATGATTTGCAACAATCTGCTTATTGGATTGAAGTGATTTTTATTAAAGCTAATATTTGACTTGACTTCCAATACTTATGCAAAATTTGAGAGCAAGTTAATAGTTCTATTAGGAATTATTGCTATTGGAAGATCAATATTAAGGTCAAAGATAGAGGTCGGCCGACATCCAAATAGATTATGATGTTTTTTTCCAATTTTGTAAGTTTAATTCTCTTCAAATTTATTATACTTGTTATCAACTAAGAGATTAAAATATATATAAAATTTTAAGCAAGATCAATGACTTAATGAATAGATATTGAGATTCCGAACTATCGTAAGGTTGGTTTGAATTGATTAGGTTTTGATTAGAATTTCTTTAAGAATTGATTAGGATTTGAGATCTAATTAGGATTGATTTAGAATTTATAATTTTTTTAGGATTTCTTTAAAGATTCTTTAAAGTTTTTGTGGATTTTTTAAAGATTTCTTTAAAGATTGTTTTTTCTTTTCTTTTCTTTTGAATTTCTTTAGATTTCTTTCAGATTTTTTTAGGATTTTTTCAGGATTTTATTTATTTATTTTAAATTTCTTTTGGTTCCTTTAGAATTTCTTTATTATTTCTTTATGATTTTTTTAGAATTTTTTTAACATATATATATATATATATATATATATATATATTTTTATAATTTATTTTATAAATTAATTAGACTTTATGAATGTTTGATTATATTTATTAAGCTTTAATTGCAATTCATATATGATTTTATTAGAGTTGTTAGAATTTTTTGTTGAAAATTTCTTTTACCTTCCACAACCAAGTATTTGGCACATTCTCAAGTAAGACTTCATGCAATATGACATTGAAAAAAAAGATTCAATTTTTATCAAGATTTTAGAAATATTATTTTAATATTCTAAAGATAGATATAAAACTTTCTTTAATTTTACATCCTCAAACTGATGGAAAAATAGAATGGGTGAATTAAGTTCTAAAGAAATATGTGTGATATACCATCAACTATCATCAAGGTGATTGAAAAAATTCTTTTTCTATTGATAAATTTTCTCATACAATAATTTGATACATTCTTCTATTCAAAAAATACCTTTCTTTATCAATTATGGTTATCATCTACAACTTGATACTTTTGACTTTTTAAAAGTTAATAATCCTATGGCAAAAGATTTGACAAATTTTTTGTCAAAGCTACATGTAACAATGAAGGCTTAATTGAAGAAAGTTCAAGAATGAAAAAAGATCAATGCAAATACATATTATAAGGAACAACTACCATTCAATGTGGATCAAAAGATATGATTATTTTGACAAAATATCAAGATTACTTGTCTTTGTGATAAGTTGGACTATCATAGGCTTAGACCTTTTCTTATATATGAATAAGTCAATCATGTTGCTTATTGATTATACCTATTCGACTCTATAAAGATCTATTTTATATTCCACATATTTCTTCTTTAGCCATATAAGATAGTAAATATCTTAGAAAGAAGACAAATGCCACCTCCTCTTATAGAAGTAGATAATAATCAAGAATTTGAGGTGGAAGAAATCTTAGATTCAAGGCGGCGCCAAAATAAATTATAATATCTTATTCATTAGTATAGATATGATATTAATGAATACACATAAGAGCCAACAAAGAATCTTGTAAATGCAACAAAAAGAGTTGAAGCTCCCTATTAATAATATCCATCAAAATGAAGATGAAAAATACTAAAATCCTTGAAAGTTGATGACTACTCCTTATAGAACTTGTCTCTAAAAGGAAGAAATAATGTCACGAATATATGTATTTATTCCAATAATTATCTATATAATTAAGTAGAAGTATGTAAAAGTAATTTAATTTCATAATATCTTTTAGAAAAGCTTCTTAGAAGCTTTATAGATGTTATTTTGATTTTACTTATATTTATAATTAATTAATAGGCTAGAAACTTAGTCAATAAATTAGCCATATATCACAAATATTAGTAGCTTGTAGAATAAGCTATCTATGTGGCCTATATACAGATAATTTACCTTCCAAGTTAAGACATATGTCTAGTTAAGTCAACACATGTTCAAGATCTTCAAGCATATTGTCATATAGCTCCTACTTAGAAAGTATACATGGAGGCAAGAGTGAAGCCTTTTTTACTCTTGTTAATGCCTTTTTAGTCTTTAATCTTGTTTTAAGACTTTTTACTCTTCTTATCTTTGATAATAACTATTTTAGTTTAATAATATATCATATTTGAATGATTTTTTAGTTCTTTTGAATGATACAAGAGTGTATTGAGGATTTTTTTTTTGAATGTCATGTCTTTGACATCAAGTGATATTATAATTAGTTTTTTTAAAAGTAATCAATTTTGACCAATTGATTTTTCTTTCAATGAGATATACTCTTGATAATGTTTTTTTTTATAAAAAAAATAATAGCTTAAGTAACACATCTATATTAATCATTACTCTTCTTCAAGTAGGATTTTTCTAAAGTATACAATATAATGGATTGGAGCTTCTTGTTGTTTGAAATAGATGCTTATGACTTAATATGCAAGTTCATGGTCATAATTTACTTATTATTTTGCAATGTAAAGCCTTATTTTATAATTAAAAATGCATCTCCTTCATTATTCAAGATTCAATGAAGAGTGAAACAAAGGTGTCTCTTTGCCCCCTTGTCTCATTGTCACAAAAGTGCTCAATGCCATAGTAGCTATAGTAATTAAAAAAATGAAGATGCAAGAAATCATCTTCTTTATGGAATGTCAACAATAAATTTTTTTCTTCTGAAGCAAAGGACATCTCATTCATACTTTTTAGCAAAGATGCTTCAATTTGAAATTTGATTTATTTTTTTAAGATCTTTTACTTAGCTTCCGGACTTAACTTCAATTGAATAAAGTTAAGTGATTATTAAAAATCTATTAATAATGCACTATGCCTTGTATGGATAGAATAACTAAAGATTGTGTAGAAAGAAATAAATGAAGTAAGCAAACTGCTTAAATCTCTTTTTGGCTTCTCACTCAATTTCTAAGACACAGATAAATTTTTGAAGGGACATATATATAAAAAACTCTCATACTAGTATCTAATGCAAGTTAATGCTATGAAGAGATGGATTACTATAAAAAATATCCTATTTTTATTTTTTTATGGTAATATTGGAAGATACAAAGAAGGATATTGTAAAAGTTAAGACTTTTTTTTAATACATACCTTATCTTTTGCTTAAGTACAAGTTGAAAAATTTCTAGCTCTATGTAAATATCAAATGATTATAGAAGTTTAAGTATTAAACCATGTTATTACACTAAAGCTATTATATCTCATTAATGTGGAATTGAGTCAACTTGGCATGAAAAAAAATTCTTTTAAAAGTTATATGTATTTCACCAAATTCCTTAAAAAAACTCCTAAGTAACAACTTCTAACATTGTCTCATAATATCTTTGATAGGCCTAGGATTTTCTAAGGTGTAAGCTTTACAATTACACAAAGTCAAAATAAAAGCATACAAAAATATCTCAAATGGAAAGAAGTTTCTCTTTATTGAAAAATTTGAATTTTTCTTTGATCTAAGAAAGAATGAATATTATATTTAAGATGAAATTCTCAATAAGATGATTATTACATGGAAGGCTATTATTTGACCTACATCTACTAGGACTAAGGTAAGTAAATAGATAAATTTATATACAATAGAAGAAGATCTACTTCTACATACAATGATTTAAGCATGTGTGGTATTCACTTCTATCTTAAGATGGTCCTAACATTGGATCCCATCCATTGTCAAGACATACTAAGTGTGAGAGACTACAAACATGATAGCAGCCACATGTAGGAAAAATTGAAGGAAACAAAATGCACACTAAGTATGAGTAAATAATTAAAGAGACATGATAAGAGGCTCAATATATAGAATTCCAATTGTACAAGCAAAGAGAGGTTAGAAACAAGTACACATTTCCAACTTACACATACAAATTGACAAGTTGTAATAAAATCTAAGAAAATTCCATTAACAAAATAATACCTCTTTTATTAATTACTTGGCTTTTATAAGATATTGTAGGTGATAAAACAAAAATGGCTAGGAATCCTATCTAAATTATATAAAATTTTATTGTACAATATCTACAACAAGCAAAGGACTTCTAAACAATTAATTTTGATATGATTATTATAGCATTGATTAGTGACAATCATCACATATAGAGAACAAGTGAAAAACACCATCAATTAATGTTGTCTTATGTGTCTGTAGGAAAAGAAAGAAATGGTGTTATATTGCTTGTAGAAATATTTTTTAGTCACCAAAGCATGGCTGTGGAGGTTCAAAATCTTTAAGAAATTAGTTTTCTTTAATGAGATATTACTCTCTACCCAGCAAATTAGCTTAGGGCTGAGGCCACAAAAGAGAGATAAAAGAATTGTTATCATTGCTACTACCTCCCTGAGCCATGGTAGAAGATCAAGTTAGATCAACTTTTAACATCTAATTTATTAAAGAAGTAGGAATATAATCCTTCAAACTCTTTATCTTATTTGAAAATAAAAAATCTTTGTATATAGAAACATATGCCAATTCAAGAAGATCAAGAGATTGTAGCTTTCTCTTAAGAAGAATAATCACATGGCATCTATAGATTGAATGCAATAATGTGGCATTTGATAATATATTAGCAAAGGGAGAAAATTCATAGCCTCATGTGGCTTTGATTCATTGACTATAGAAGACTTACTTAGAAAGTGACCCAAAAGAAGATCAAACAATCATCAAATATGAGAAAGTGGTTGTTTGTAGAATTTTAGCAAAAGTGGTATTCTAAAGAAATGCTAGCCATTTAAGCTAAAAGTGGCTTCCAATAAAAATTAGTTTGTCCTAGTACAAGTTGTTAAAGATGCAATTTAAGTGATGCCTAAAGTTAATGGTAGCTAGACTTGGTTGGGATGTATATACTTCTATATTTTTTTTTAATAAATATTTTCTTTATTATTGTCAAAGAATAATTTATATATATATATATATATATATATATATATATATCAACAAGACTAGAGGTCAATTAAATATGGATTAGTCTCATATGTCAATAGTCTTCATCATTTCATCTTTAGGTGAGATTCATGAAGGATTCAATAGAGACTACATTAATGTGTCCTTCACCACCTTACAAAGTTAAATAAAGTTGATTCTTGTAAATACTTAAGCATTGATTTGTTTTTGTCCATGAGTTGCAAAATCCAATAATCATGAGTGCAAAAGTATTTTGTGGAATCTAATAGATAGAGATGGTCATTTTGTCATTGCTTAGAAATGGTATATTAACAACAGTAATAAAAACCATATCTTGCATAGCGTAAATGCATTTCACAAATTCATGTACTTACACATGGCAATACTTAGTTGAAATTTTTGCACTTTTATTTTTTACCTAGGAATAAAAAAGTGGATTATGGTAGATGTGATCAAGGAATAAAGAGACTCTTAAGCAAGGCTATACAAGAAAACCATAAATAATCAAGATCTCCCTACTAATAACTTCTAATATGAAAAAGATGAATATTTTTAGTTATTCAAACCTAATAAAGAATTTTAATGAAATTATTTTGAGGTTTTTAGAAGAATGGTCTCTTAAGTCCTAATGTGTCTCTAGATATTTGGAAGAAGAATTATGGCTGACACATACAAAGTCAATATTACAAATTTATACACTAAAAAAAGGTTTCTACAATGTTATTAATATTTTATAATAGAACTATCATATCATTATAAAGTGCCATAATATCAAATATTTTTTTTAATTTTAGGCTAATATTTAAAATATAATAAAAAATAATATAATAATAAATATTTTATATTTTTATTTATTTATAAATTACTAAAATATAATAAGTTATTTGGAAATATATAAAAAAAGTTATTAATTGCTAAACAAATACTAATAATAGGAAAATTAGATGTTTGAGAGTTTCATATGTTTAAAGTAATATAACTATTTCATAATTTGTTAGGATGATATAAATGAAGGATTTATTAGGATATCTTTAAAATATACATTACCATAAAACTTTAATTGCTTCAATCAAAGGAATATTATAAAATAGAATAACAAAAAAATGGTTTTAAAAACCTTCTTAAAATAAATTGAATGGCTTTAAATGATATTTTTATATTTATTTAAAAATATAATTCTTAAAAAAAATAAAAATTTTAAATTTAAATAAGATATATATATATATATATATATATATATATATATATATATATATATATATATATATATATATATATATATATATATATATATATATATATATGAATTAATTTGATTCTTTATTCTATCTGGCAATATATTCGGACCTTAAAAATATTTTTTCCATAATATTTTTAGACATATTATCAGATGTAATAAAACTTTCACTAATCACATGTTTTATTAATAATTTTATTTTATAATATTATATTTATAAATTTAATAATGAATAATAAATAAAAATAAAAATAATTTTAAGAAGAAATATTTTTTAAAAAATTATTATAATATATCAAATACTTAAAAATAAATCATGGACGCATTAGCAAGGACATATGACTAGCATGAAGATCTATGTAATAAATATTATATTGCTTGCAAAAAATATTTGAATATTTTTTTAGATTCTTTGCTATATTATATAAGAATTTAGTGATTTATTTTAGATAATATTTAATGAAATTAATATTTTAAAAATATTTAAAACTATAGATGTATTAATGATATTATAATAGAAGCAATATTTCTTTTTAATGAAAAAAAGATGCAAAATTAAGTGTGTTTTCTATAGGAATTTATTAAAATAAAAATTTGCTTTAGCAAAACATATATATGGCAAGTATAGATTAGTACTAAATAATATTTAGTTTGATTTTAGGAGTGCCAAAAAAAAGTCATATTTATTACACACACACACACACACACACACACACACATATATATATATATATATAAATTTTGTAAGGATATATATATATATATATATATATATATATATATAAATTTTGTAAGGATATATATATATATATATATATATATATATATATATATATATATATATATATATAAATTTTGTAAGGATATATATATATATATATATATCCTTATAAAATTTTTAAAAATTAATTTTTAACATTAATACAAATTATATAATTATTTAAAATATTATAATAGTTAACACTTATATATATTAATTAAAAATTAATTTACTTTAATGGTCATAAATTAATAAAATATATCTTTAATTTATAGATATTAAAAATATCATCTATACTTTTATATAGATTTTTTTTATATTTGATGTAAAAAACTTGATAGCCTACCAATTTTTCTTTAATGGTAGTTACTATATTTATATAGTATATTTTTTCATTAAAAAATTATAAACTTTTAAGTGAAGCCACCTTGACATCTTTAACAATCTTTTTGAGATGTATAGACATGGACATTGTGTTTAATTTGAATTTCTAAATACAAAAAAAAAAAAAAAAGAATGAAAATATTTATAAGTCTCTTTTCTTATTAAATCCCATTTCATAGTTAGATTTACAATTTATCTTTAAATAAAAAAACTACTTTTCTTTTGTATAAGCAGACTAAAAATTTGTATTTAAAAATATTCATAAATTAAATTAAATGAAATTTTAGATATTAATCAAATAATTTCAAGTTATTTAGTTATATTATCTAAAATATGTACATCAATTAAATTATTTATTTATTAGAAAATTTATTAAAGCTTCAAAAGTTTTACAAATTGTATTAATATTTTTGATAAATATTATTTTTTTCAAATAACCTAAGTTATGATGTTTACACTTAATTTTTTTAATTTTTCAAACAAAATCTAATTACTTTTATTGGGTTTTTATGATTGAATAATATTTTAAGCATATTTTTCTTGATAATATTTTTTATTTCAGAATATTATCACTATTTAAAATATTATATCTAATTCGTGCATTAAAAAGAACAAGTTATTTTCAAATTTTAATTATTTTAATAAATTAATCTTATAATTTTTATGCATATTCCATCTTAATTATGTATATGTATCATACATCAACATTTAATTGTGCCCAATTTAGATCTAAATTTTTTGTATAATTTGATCAGAATTGTAAATTAGTTTAAAGATCGTTGTACATTGGTACCATTCTATCTTAGTCATAAACATGGACTTCTAATATTTCCAAAGATAATGCATGTTATTCTAGGTTATTTCAAAACAACATATTTTTCTAAGAAAACTAACAATATAAAAGATTGTAATATCATTGAATAAAAAAATAAAAATCCCCTTCCTAATTTTTCCTAGTAGCTTTTTTAACGAGTCTTGTTTAAAAAGTCATTAAATTTTTCTTTAATGGTTTAGATAATAAGATTTTCATTAAAAAAACTAAAAGTTGAGTGACAAGTAATTGGAACCTTTCAGAATGAGTCTTCAGCTTTGTAGAGAGTATGTGCAGATATTTTATATGCAAACAAGAGTAGATATATAAGATCAAACAATTTAATTGGTACTTTCTTCTCTAATTTTTTTATTTTTTACTTTTATGTTTTATATGTATAGATAATAACAGATAACTCAACTTCGTCTTTGGAAAAAATAACAGTTGAGAAGCTAGTGGAGCTTGCAAGAGCAAAGCCTGGCAAGAATTCAAAATAGGTGGAAACGAGGATTTTGGGGATCTAGGTTCAGCCCTCCAGCTCTAAGCAAGGGAAAGATTTAGTAATATGTAATTACGAAGATTTGAAGAATCTAGGTTTGAAACATTCGCGGTGGAAACGGCAAGAGGGAGCTTCATCGTTCAGAACGATAGACAAGGCCGAGACGAGGCTTCAGGGCACTTCGCTGTCCACGATCGGGATTGCAGAGCCTTGCGTGATTTTGTGCTCTGGCGCGTATCTCACTAGTTATCAGTGATGACCAGGACGTGCTAAATATAGAAGTAATAGTTTTTCGGGTTTTGTGTTTCTCAGGCGAATTTGACGCCTCTCGAGGATTTAGGGTTTGACTCAGCGTGTTGTGGTAACTTGGAGGTTGGGATTGTAGGTTGCGGGAAGGAGCTGACCAAGGCGGTTGTTCTTTTCGTGCCTTATCGGATTCTACTTGTGAAAACTGACAACGTGAATACTCGAGCGCAAACGAAGAGGGTGTGTGCAACATTGTATAGGGCTAGGGTTTCCAGTGAGTTGGGACACTCATCGGAATTGGGTTCGGAGATTGAGATTGTTTTTGATTGGGAGGATTGATGTTTGTCTGTGATTGCGAGTTGTGGCTCTGATTACCGATTTGGGTGACTGATCATTGCGCTATCAACTGACAATTTATATTTTCTAGGCTGAGTGAAAGAGAGTTGTAGAAGGGGGGGAGAGAGAGGGAGGGAGACATGTCGTCGAGCAGTGGGTTGACCTTCAAGTTGCACCCTCTAGTGATTGTTAACATCTCCGATCATCACACCCGGAGTAAGGCCCAAACCGGGCGAGCTGGTCGTCCACCCCGCGTGTATGGCTGCGTTTTAGGGGTGCAAACGGGGCGCACGGTTGAAATATTCAACAGCTTTGAGCTTCGCTACGATCCGGTTGAGGAACTCTTGGATCGCGCCTTTCTTGAAACCAAGCAAGAGCAATGTAAGCTGCACACTTTAGGTTTACGTTCTGATGAACTTGTTCTAATGACTCAATTTCTTATTTTACACTGAGATTTCTTTAGACAATTTTTTCGGTCTCGAAGAAGCTTGAATTACAGTGCACTCGAAAGTTTTAGTCTGCTATTCTTGGCTTTTGTAGCTGGTCCGACGGATTGTCTATATTATAAATGCAGAAATTGGGAAGAGATTGTGGGCGTCTTTTTGCTTACTGTTGGTTAGTATCATATAGTATTTGGTCAATACCCTCTGTAATTGCAGCGTCTTATGAATATATGAAAAAGTGAAAGAGTATCTGATGAGTCATTAGTCCCACTATTGACCGGCTGCAATTGCGTGCTAGATGCTTTGGTTATATTCAGTAGCGTGAGGATGGATGTTTGCATGCTTTCAATTTTGATATTTAAATCTTATATTTGTAGACCCACTGGTTACCACTAATTGGCAAAACTTGAATGTTCGCTTTGGTGCCAACAGACAAGAAGGTTTTTCCCAAGTATGACGTCCTGGGCTGGTACTCAACCGGCAGCGATGTCCAGGATTCGGATATGCTTATTCACAAAGCTGTAAGTGGCTAGATGTCTCAAGAAAATTCATACACTTTAATGATATGAACATTCCGTATAATCCTGGTTGCATCTTGAGTGGCGCTTCCTATTATGAGTTATCGTTTTGCTCTCTTCCTGACGAATTTGGATTGCCCTCGTGGTGTTAGATTGTGTTGGGAATAACGAAGACAAATTTTGAGAAACTTGTCAGTTCCCATTTCAAGCATCATTTCGGTAGTTATCTTAACTAGTTCAAGGATTCTGATGTTTTTTCTTCCTCTATGTCAGCTCATGGACATTAATGAAAGTCCAGTTTATGTGCTCCTGAATCCAACTATCAACCACGCACAGAAAGATCTTCCTATCAGTATTTTCGAGAGCGGTAAGTTGTTCTGTGCTGAGGACTCAAATGGAATTGCAATTCGGGTCTAAAGAAGATTGTCAGGCATAATTGCCTAACTAAATTGCAACTCGTGACTATTTTTAAATGTATAGGAAGGAAGTGACAATCTTTTAAAAGATTATATTTGGTGTTTTCAGGGTAGCGTATTTTTACAGCAAGCATAGAGGATGTTCCGGCGTTGTCTAGAATCTCTACCAAAAACTTTTCTTTTGGTCATTTTATACATTGCAAGTGCACTTTATTTTGTCTAATTTTGATTTCGGTAATGTTGATATTGCCGTGCAGAATTACACGTGATTGACGAAGTTCCTTCCCTCATCTTTGTTAATGCTAGCTATACTATAGAGGTACGGTTTTTCTTTGTCCCTGTGTCAGTTTATCATGGGCTCTTCTTTTCTGTTGATGAGGTGTTTTTGACCAAGTATTTCTACATCGTCTTTTGCTCTTGTTTTGATCGTGGAATGGACATGTGTTTTACCAGACGGTTGAAGCTGAGAGAATATCAGTGGACCACGTGGCACACATAAAGCCTTCTGACGGAAGCTCTGCTGCAACACAGCGTAATGTTCTTCTCAG
The DNA here is from genome assembly GCF_059467195.1 of Physcomitrium patens. NCBI lineage: Eukaryota > Viridiplantae > Streptophyta > Bryopsida > Funariales > Funariaceae > Physcomitrium > Physcomitrium patens. Next base: position 14,772,785 of record NC_143423.1, on the reverse strand, counting down.
TATCCTCTCTTTTGTTCTTGATTGTCTTATGTAAACCGCTGTGTTTCTACTGGTTTAATTTTACATGTGAAATGGATTAGTTGTCAGTCATTTTTAGTGCAATCAACGAGCTCTTCAACCTTGTATATGTTGATCGCACTACTGCGATTTCTCTCTAATGGTAAAATATATACACCCTGGATGTATTTTGAAGGAATGATGTCATTGCATCTGTCACTGTCTAACAAATGGCGTGGTTTTCACAGTTAAAATTTTGTGGGTCTTGTGGTTGCTGCAGTTGCTGCTCATTTGACCGGGATGCATAGTGCCATAAAGATGCTTAATAGCAGGATTCGAGTTTTATATCACCACCTTGCTTCTATTCAGAAAGGTACGCTGCAAGGATCTTCATCCTCTTATTCTGTGATGATCGTATTTCCTTTTGTGGTTAACGTAATAGGAGGTTGTAGCTTAAGGGTGGTAGTGATGTCTTCTATCGTACCTCGTTTTATGAGGTGTTTCTGAACAGGGGATGCTGAATACGAACATTCTTTGCTACGTCAAATTTCAAGTCTTGTGCGGAGATTACCAGCTATTGATTCTCCTAAGTTTCAAGATGATTTTCTCATGGTGAGTATTTGATTGTCTAAGAATGAAGCAAACTCTGTGCTTAGTAAGAGAACTTAGATTTGACCTTTTAAATGTTGTATTGGATGAATTTGACCCCGCGTTATCGCCATGGGTGCTTCTCAAGGTTACTAATCAGCATTTTCTGTGCACTTTGGCAGGAATACAACGATACTTTGCTCATGACTTATTTGGCCACGATTACCAAATGCTCCAGGTAAATTACCCACTGTAACACTTTTGGCGACATTCGTCATAGGGGAAATATATTTGAAGCTTTTATTGATGGGAATTCGGATTGTCTTGGTACTACCGTGTTTGAAGTTGCACTTAATGGCGGCTTCATTTTCTCATTATTCAATTCTGGTGAAGTTCGTGTCACGTTGGTCTTACGTCGACTTACAAAATGAAATCTTAATATTTCTTGCAGTACTATGAATGAGTTGGTGGACAAATTCAACACAGCTTATGACAAGCAAAATCGGCGGGGTGGACGTACTACTTTCATTTGAGTTCTCAATAGTGGTCAGTCTCCATATAGAGAAAAGCATTAGCTAAGGTACAGGCATAGTTTGGATGGTTAATGTAGGATAGTTTGTGTCAGCGACTGCTTTTTATCATGAGGTGGTTTCTAGATACGATACATATTGCCTTCACCCAATGTAGGGATCCAGCGTCAGGAAGGTATTCTAGGTGTAATGTTTGGTAGGAACCAATCTGAACATGTGCTAGCCTGTTCTAAGCGAGGATCTGATTGTCGTGAGCTACACAAAGTTTATTCAATGTCTGGAGGAAGTGAGTTTCGCCATTGTGTTTGTCTTTTTGTTCTTTCGCTGATTGGTTCAGAACTCTTGTTGATCTAGTTGCACGTATAGTCATTGAGGATTGGCATCATGTTTGTCGACAACATTACAATTGGGCTAATTATCAGGATGGATTTAGTTCGGTGCTTCTCTAGTCGGTTAACAATTTGCTACTGTTTATGCTAGAAAGGATTTCCATTAACCATTCTGATTCTATTGTGAACCAGTATCGACCCATACATCAACCCGTTTTGCACAAAATCAGTTTTCAAAGGATGAATGTATAGGGAATATTTCTGCAAATATATATACCTGCAAATAATTTTTTAAAAGTGTATTGAACGAAAGAAAAAGATCCGGAATCCAATGCTTCTGACGAGCAACGATAAAGATGATTATTTACTCTATATATGAATCTAATGTATATAATGAGTTACTATCCATACGTATACATATAAACCATCCATGTTGATATTATTTCTAATCCAACTCCAATTCTTGTCTGAGAAGTTCATGACAACAAATTAATATCCTAAAATTTCATCAAAATCTGATTATGTGATGTATTTGACATGTAATCAGACTTGCTATTACACGCTTATCAATTTCGTCATATATATATTTCGTTCCTGTATTTTGACTAGCTTTTTTTCTACATTTGTACAGTTTCAATCTAATTAAGTGTACAAGTTGGTGAGGTATCTCCAAAGTAGTGATGACCTTGCAAAATAGAGCACAACCACCAACTTCTCTGGGAGAAGCATCATTTAGCAAAAACCTTAAATTCAGATAGGAGGTTCCATGCTGTATTATCGACAGCACTTTCTTTGTCTGACAAATTTTACAACCAGAATTATGTATATTGCAACATTGCATTATCCATTATTGGGTACTTTTGCATTTAAGCAATTTGATATTTCATGTGAATCTCTGTACATCTTCTGATGTATGGTTTAACTACATGTGCATGTGAACTGTATCCATGTAAACTGTTTGGAGCCCCAGTTGTATCAATTTTCAGTGAAAAGATCATGTTCTTTTTGTATTAACAAGTTTCATAATATTGTCGTGCTATTCATTGTCAGTAAGTTTAATGTAATGAGATATTGATCTAATTTTGGTTTTGAAGGACATAGCACAATTGTTGTAAGAAAATCATTTTATGACGCTATAAATTGAGGTTATTTTCAGGAATTAAAGTTATGATATATATATATATATATATATATGACGAAATTGATAAGCGTGTAATAGCAAGTCTGATTACATGTCAAATACATCACATAATCAGATTTTGATGAAATTTTAGGATATTAATTTGTTGTCATGAACTTCTCAGACAAGAATTGGAGTTGGATTAGAAATAATATCAACATGGATGGTTTATATGTATACGTATGGATAGTAACTCATTATATACATTAGATTCATATATAGAGTAAATAATCATCTTTATCGTTGCTCGTCAGAAGCATTGGATTCCGGATCTTTTTCTTTCGTTCAATACACTTTTAAAAAATTATTTGCAGGTATATATATTTGCAGAAATATTCCCTATATATTCATCCTTTGAAAACTCATTTTGTGCAAAACAATAGTCCTTTTCAATCACGTTGCAAAGTCGTTTAATAAATGATTCTACAGAGACTAAAAATGGACTACCCAATGTTTGTGTCCTACAAATACATAAATGTTCTGTTTTTCTGTGTTTCCTGTAAAGCCATTTTCTATATAACCTACGCAATGATTCAGTGAACAGAAAGAATATCTAGGGAATATTTCTGTCATATTCTTGGTTATAAATTTGAACTACCCGCATAAACCGCACATCAAAGAGTTGACTTAGAAGTAGAACCCCAGAATTGTAGGGTTTTTGTTGAATCTCAATTTGGGATGATAATAGTTAAGATTCCATGCACTGATTTGTGTGCATGACGTTATACTCAACAACTCCGCAAATGGGGAGGAACCAACCATAGACCTCGGCTGTATCCACCTCATACAGTCGTGCCCAGGGTTTAATGAACATAATCACAAACTACTTAGTTGTTTGTCGAGTATTCACCTTCAAAGCACCATATCTCAAAGCTGCAGATCGATAAACATCAGCATGGGCCTCAATAGAAGCTGCACACCCCAAAATACACAGAATCAAAACTGGTTAAAAACACGTCGCAGTTATCAAGACCATGCTATTCGATATCAGCAAAAACACGAAACAGTGTTGTTTCGCTTCGTGATGCAAGATACAGAAATCAGCCAGAAAATAAGTGAAGGGATAGTCACCATCGATAGGACGAGAATAGCCTCCGCCCATGGTGATCACCAATGGAAGGTTGCGTTCCATGCAAGCGCTGTAAACCATGTTATTCCGCTTCAGCAGCCCTTGTCTGAAAAAGCAAGCACTCATACTAAGAAACAGCACCATTACGTAAGCACGCCATTTCAACAGTAACGGAAAGTAGACGTACAGATTGGCATCAAGAATTTTAGCACAGGTAACAGAGGACGATAGGCACCTCGTCATAGCCAAGCGGCCAAAGCTATCTTCTTTAAGAGCATCCACTCCAGCCTGAAAGAATATCAGGCTCGGGTCATGGAGCTCAATAAGATGCGGTAGCCAATCAGCAAGTTTTGCTAGGTACTCTTCATCCTTGGTGCCATCAGGAAAGCCGATATCATAGTTTGATTTCATTTTCGTTTTCCATGGGTAGTTCCCAGCCCCATGCATGTCAAAAGTGATAACGCGATCGTCATTCTCGAACAACTTGGATGTCCCATTACCCTGTTGGGCAAAGAACACAGCATGATCAGGTAACGAAGGCAAGTTGTGCTCTAACCCGTGGTAAAATCATACTAGCACATATCCACTATTTCGAAAATCTCCATTTCTTTTGGAAAATATTATAATCTATACATTCCTGATGAAATCACCTGATGAACATCAAGATCCACAACAAGGATTGGAGTTTGCGAATTGCACTTGGCTGGATAATCCCTTAAGCATATTGCCGAAGCTACAGCAATGTCGTTAAACACACCTGCAATATGGCAGGAGTGGTTAATAGCAATTAGAGAATATCTCTTGCATACTAAAAGGATAACACTTGTTGATGATATTAATCCAGAGTAACATTGTGTTTTGGCCAAGTCAGTAGTTCAACTTGTAGTGCTTTTTGGGAATCTCCATTCTATTTTGAAGCACTTGAACGGTAAAATATGCACATCCCTCGCACACCATGACCACAATACTTCATATCAAACTTGTGCAGTCTGGTTCCAGTCTTAGATCGAAGGAAGCTGACGTTCCAAAAGCTTAAAGTCAGCTTAGAGAATACGTACTTACAAAAACCCTCCCCATGACCTGCAAAAGCGTGGTGTGTTCCCCCTGCAATGTTTGCTGCCACCTTTCTTTGGCCTTGCATCACTGTATGCATTGCTGCCACTGTTCCTCTGCTTCTCACAAAATATTAAAGACGATATTTAGAGCCTAATATTCGAGGTTTCAAAAAAAGGCTCCTGCTGCAGGTCCTTACATAAAATGTTGAGAAAATAGTACAAAATGTACGGCTAATTTCGAGTAAGATCAACAATCAGAGAAGTCTCAATAGCCGTTTCGGGATTGGGCATAACAAACGACACTAATGCGTTAGTCCTGCTCAAAGGGAACGAAGTAGCCAAAGTGGGTTCAGCATTACAAGAGATAGAGAGTGCAAGACATAGTGGGTTACAGCATTATAGTATGAGAGATAAAGCTGAGGACTGTCAAAAGAAGCTTGGTAGCGTGGCTATTGTGGAATTCGCAGAACATGTGATTCAAAATCTTCTCAAGAGAATAGCTTGTCAGACAAACTGTAAGTCTCGAGCACGACTTTCAATTGAGAAGAGTGGAAATGCAGGCACATAATAAACTATCCCCATCAATGTGTAATCATGTGCTTCCTCTAAGAAGTAACATTAGCGAAATACTCACCCGGTAGAAGCAAAAGAGCGTCTTACGAGTTCGACACTCCAAGGGAAACCGATCGCTCGCTGTTCCTTTGCAGTCAACTGTCCTGAAGAAAACCTTTGAACGTAGCTGTGGCAGGTAATATGAAAGAGTTGGTCAACATAGGGAATTGAAAGAGAGAAAAGGAGGGATCAGAGGATATAAGAACTCGAGTTATGCTACAAGTTGGACTTAAGGAATGTCCAAAGAAGAGAGAATTTACCCTTCATCATGCACCAAGCAAACATCATCATAAGACGGCAAGGGGGCAGGCCTTGTCTCAAGAATATCACGCAGTTGTATGTCTCCCTCTAATAACATGCGCGTGGCCCGATATCTGCCAGCTTGCAACAGAAATGAGCTACGTCAATAACGTAAACCCCAATCTCTTTTCTTTAATTATCCTCCAACCAGCAAACTTTAAGGTTAAAATGCCCTAATCACAACTGAAACTCTCTAATTGGATCCCTTTTCCTGCCAATGCCATACAGAAGAAGAAGCTTACATGAGCGGGAAAGGAAGGAAAAACTAACTTGGTCATCGGGAATCTGTGATCCTCGGGAAGTGGTACCTCGTGGTGGTCAGCACAAAACGCAATTAACCCCTCTCCTACATCGCCACCCAATGTCGAATTTGCTTCTGTTGTGAATACTGTCCGTTGAATTTCTCCTACGCCTGCGTAGATGTTTCGGTGGAACTCGGTGCTCCTCAATCTGTTGAACCCTGTCTTCCAGTACTTCTTTTCAGCTTAAGAAAATACATGTATCAAGAACTCGGTCCAGAGTAATATAAGCTTGAGCTATTTTCACACAGAAATCAGCAGACCGGGGACAGCTACTTTTAGTCCAGGCTTATGCCAATTCTCTGGACTCTGCTCGCAAGATTAACGAAGTACAGCGTCTGTTATGTTCACCTCGAACAGAAGCAAATGGGCAGAGTATTCACAAAACCGCGTAAATGTCAAATGCCAATTCTGAAATTCTAAGAGAAGCACATAGGTGAACATACGAGGCCAAAATTCTAAATAATGTGCTACGATTTCCGGGACGACTGGACCATATTTTGGAATTTTGAGTAATTTACTTCAGCACTGCAATAGACCCAAACAAAAACAAATAACGTAAAAACATCTCTCATTCGAACGAAAATTGAAAAATCCGGCCTAGGCAATGAAACGTGTAAAAACGAAGCAAAACAACGCGCAGCATATCCAACTGAAACCGAAATCTACTAGAAATTCTGTCGAACAGAGCCATTACCTCGAACCAGGTCCTCGAAACACCTCCTGAAGGTAGGAACTAGGGCTCGCAGGCTCCGACATGTCGCCCTTCGAAACTGGTGAGACGACGAGAGCTGCGCAAACGACAGGCGACTCCACTTCGTCGCCCACACAGCGGACATTCCTGACTTCGCAGCTCTCCAGCCTCAAATGGCCACCCACAATCCCACTGATCTCGAATTGTCCGCCCACTGAAAATAAATAAATAAATAAATAAAATATTGGTATATCGAAGCCGTTTCCGATGCTGCTGCAGCTTCACGGAAAACTCAAAACAAGCTAATGCACGATGTGAAAAATGCGTCTTCATAACAAGAATCCATCAAACCTGAAGGCAATCCATGCACACGGATTGGAGCCTCCGCGCTCGTCACCCACGATGGGTGGTAGTTCTGAAGATCCCCCAGATCCTGTTCGACGAGGATGAATGACATAATGATGAAAACTATATGGATGGATGAGTGGATGGAAGGGTGGATGGATGAGTGGATGGATGGGTGGATGGATGAGTGGATGGATGGGTGGATGGATGAGTGGATGGATGGGTGGATGGATGAGTGGATGGATGGCACGAGGGTTTAAGCGTTCAACCATCCCCTGCTACTCTGCCCGACTTAATGTTAAAATAAAAAAATCTAGTTATTTAAAAAGTTTATAAAAGTCAATCCTGATGTGATTTTAAGTATTTTTTTAAAAAATTAAATTTCTTCTATGTTATGTATAAATAGAAAAATCCCAAGAGAATCCTCAAACTCATGAATATTTTTTTCCAGTCATATAAACATATAGTCTTACAACAACATTCAAATTAATGGTTGAAATTAATGGTTGAAATTAATGTAATCATTTGACATAAGTTTTACAATTTTAAGAAGCATATTCCTCTAATACTCAAGTTTTTAAAAAACTTTCTTTGCTTTAGGACTCTGTATTGCCAAATTTTGTATTTTTTTACATTTAAATATGGTACAATAAATATTTACCTTAAAAAAATACTATTTAAAGTTCACCTCAATTCTAAAACGAGATTTTTGAAATATCCCTCCAACCCAATTCCAAATGTTGCCATAATATAATTTGACTTCCAAACCCTTATCACTATCACCTTCCCACTTCTTCTATCAATTTTCTTAAAATTGAAGCAAATATGTTCTTTATATCTTTCAAACCTAGGCTCACTATTCCAATATCTACCTAAAAAATCCAATATTTAACTCCAATAAAATCCCACCACATTCTTTGAATGTTTTTATTTTAAATTATTCTTCTATTTTATACTACAACTTAAGTTCAATTTAATTCTAATAATTTAAATTTAAATTTTTATATTTTAATAATTAAAATAAAAATTAGAAATTCATAATTAAGTGTTACTAATTTTATATATTCTAAAAAATCATGATTTGACACCATTTAAAATTCATAAAAGATGTGCATTAATATAGTGACTGAAAAAAAAAAAAAAAAAAAAAAAAAAAATCTTGTAAAAAAATATGTTTTTTTAATAAAAGTTAATTTTTACTTATTATTTATAGCTTCTTTAAGAAAAAGACAATTTTTTATTGAACACACAATTATTTTGTCCATTTCTTTGCATAGTTTTTGTCTTAGTATTATCATTTAGTCCAGCATCAAGGGCCAAACTATGTCAAAATTAGTAAATTTAGTAGATCAGTCTAGTTTTGACAACCAACATTTGTTTTAAGATTTATTTATTTTTTTAGTATTTTTTGTTTCTTATTAATTTTTATTCAACTTGTGTCTGAAATAGTATATTGGAAGAAACCTCTTTGACTTAATATTTTTATTAAGTCAAGTCTAATGAGATTTAGGGTTTAGAGTTTAAAGAACTTGTGTAAAGATTTAATCATGATTATAAAAAAAACCTCAAATTTTTTTATTCTTACTTTCTTAAATTTTTTCTTAACAAAATTAATTATAGCTTGACTAATTCATAATGATTGATAAAGAAACTTCACTCTAATTAGAATTTTTTATATTCTCATTTAACAAAAATTGTATTATTTTCTCAAAAAAAATTCTAATTTTTTATTTTAAATTAATTTAAAGAAAAATAAAGAATTAAAAAATAATTTTTAAATTTAAATATTATTAACATAAAAATTGGTATAAAACTCGAATTTAGAAGCAAATTTTGCATAATCAAAATTTGGAGAATTTTATCTTGGAATACTTATTAGATGTCTATCTACAAGGTGTCAAACAAGTTTAAGGTACCAACTCATATAACTAGACAATACTACAAAATATGAATAGCAAAATAGTAAATAGGTGTAGCATAGCAATTCAACAATAATACTTAGTTTTTCAAGGATTTTTAATTTATAAGCTTTACATTTTTTTTAGTATGGTGTGGCTGAAGATATTGTTACTTATTCAACATCAACTTACTTTGACTACAATGTACAATGCTATGGTGGATGTTAGTCCAGTTAATTCTTTTCCTTGAACTACTGGCAACATTAGAGCTTGATTTTTTGTATATGTTATTACAATTGGATTTGTATCTGTGATTCCATTGTCGGTTGCAATGGGTGCCACAATTGTTGATCAATAGTGATGTGTAGCATAGATGTGACATAATTGCTACTACTATACTATTATTGAGTTATTGATCATTGATATTAATTAACATATTCTTTTATAGTTATGATCTTTTTTAAATCTATTGTTATTTCCTTAGAAACATGGCTCAATGTTGTAATTCTTTAGTTACATTATCTCACATCTTTTTTTTATACTTGCTCTTATTCATGCATTATTAGGAAATTCTTTGATATGCGCCAACATTGGCAACAAATTGCAATAAATATTGTCTCCTTGAGTAGTGATATACTAACTTTCAAAGGAGAATCAATCAACAAAATTGTAAATTTTGAGAAGCCATATTTGAAATGGTATTGATCTTTTGTCAAATTACAAATTAAATAAGATGCATGCCCAAGTAAGCTATCATTCACCTAATTTTTTGCTTGAAAACTTTAGTAACAAGAAAAAAAAAATGCATTTTAAATAAACCTAGGTCTATTGACTTAGTTTTGGATTTTTTTTATTAGTCACCTTTAATTGATTTAACGAATTTATAATATTATTTAGAATTATTTCTCTCATTTTTTATTAGTAATATAGTTTCTTAGGATATTTGTTTTTACAATTAAGAAGGTTTTCTTTGCTCATGAGAGCATTATCAAAGAAAAAGAAGTTGAATGCTAAAGTCTTATTGTAGTATAGGCATAATACATGTAAAGTGTTAAAAAAATTAGGTATCCCTCAATCTACATGCTTTAGGATTTAAAGAGAGTATGTTTCCTATGTACAAACTTTAAAAAGAGGATGCCTAAGAAGCATCACTCTTGTTCAAAGACGAGTGTATATAAAAGTCATTATAAATGATAAAGTAGATAGTGCTATAGACATGAGAAATGCTTTGAGCGAGCACTTGAATGTGGTGTTGAGTACCAACATAATGAGGCATTTGTTGTGTAGTAATTAGAATATATGGTGAAAAATAAAAATATGGATGTTATTATAGAAGAACCTAGTAGAAAGATGTAGTAGAAAAATAAGGATAAATAATAGGAAGGTAGTAAAATATTTAGTCTTAATGCTGCCATTTGTAGAAAAAACTTCTATTTAGTTTGTAGGGATATAAATACCTCTAATCAAAGTAAATGTGATAAGTAAATAATATACACATCTTTAGGAGAATTTTTAAAATAGATTTAAGTAAAAATTACCTCAAATTAATAAAAATTGATACCCAAAGAAGACTAGTTATGAACTTGGATTGAAATCAAAGTCCAAGGCATAGAACTGCATACCTATAGCAACTCCAAAGTTCTTTTAAAAATCAAAGAATAAAATTATAGAGAAAAATAAAGAAGAGATTTTGAAAGTTAGTTTCATATTATTTGGATAAATATTGAGTTTTTGAAGAATTTTCAAAATTAAGTAATGTACTTGGTGGGTTTAGATTTTGGAAAATAAAATAAGTTAACAAGTTTAAAAAATTTGTGAATTTTGTGGCATATTTACAAGTCAAAATTTGGCACTTTATCATTGTACTTGTTATAAATGTATGTTATAAATTTGAGATTAATTGAATAGTTAGATTGAAGGATATGTGAGTTTTTGTAGATTGTCATCTTGAAAATTGGAGTTCAAAAGAATGGTGAAGATTTCTAAGATATCTATTAATATACTAGTTGGATTGATACACAATTTTATTCAATAATACATAGGATGAATTTCAAAAAAAATTCAAAGTTTAGAATCAATTAAATAGTGAAATCAAGAGATTATGACTCTAGAATATCAACATCAAGGTTGGCCAACATCCAAGTGGAGTTTAGGGATTGTTGTCTATTTGGTATATGCAATCTTCTTAAAAATTTTTGTGCTTGTTACTAAATTAGTTTTTGTAAAATTTACAAATTTTGAATCAAAATCAATAGTTCAATTATTGATTATTGAATTTTCAATCTGCTATAGGATTTATTAATAATTTGTTTAAGATTTAAGATTTGATTAGGTTATGCTTAAGATCAGTTTAGGATTTGATCTAAGATTTAAGATTTTCCTAAGATTTGATTAGAATTTTATTAGGATTTCATTAGGATTTAATTTAGGATTTGATTTAGGATTTGATTAAGGTTCATTAGATTTTTAATTAGGAATTTTATTAAGATTTAATTCAGATTTGATCTAGGATTTTATTAGGATTCATTAATATTTTAATTAGGATTTAATTAGGATTTGACCTAGAATTTGGTTAAGATTCATTAGGATTTAAATTAAGTTTTAATTAGGATTTGATCTAGAATTTACCTAAGATTTATTTAAATTTCAACTAAGATTAAATTAGGATTTGATCTAGAATTTACCTAAGATTTATTTAAATTTCAACTAAGATTAAATTAAGATTTGATAAAAATTTATTTAGAATTTATTTAAATTTTCTATTTTAATATTTTAAAGATTTTTATTATTTCTTTAGAAAATCTATTTATAGTATTTATTTAAAATTATTATTATTTATTTAAAATTTTATTTTTATATTTGATTCCATTATATTCTTAGTTCATCATTGATCAACTTAATTAGAGTAATTTCCTAAGACTATACGTGATTCAAATTCCACTGTAAGTTTATTGTATTTTTCTATTATTTTTTATTTATTATTAGTTTTTTTTTATTTTTTAAAATTAATTTATCTACTCTTAAGTTTCCTAAATATTTAAAGAAATGGATAAATGAATAAGTAGTCTTCTAAGTATTCTTCTTAGGTTTTGTGAATTCTTTTGTCTTATTTTTTACATAATATAGTATTGTCATCCTTGCTATGGAATTTTAATGTAATTTTGTTGTATTAGTTGCTTTATTAATCTCAATTTTTTTAGTGCTATAGAGCTCGAGCTGCAATGATTAACAATCTTAGTTCTAGCACTTATAGGTTAAGGTCAATAATTATTATTTTTTCCTCTCTCTTTTTTTTTTTTTCTTATTTTTGGCCCTTTTTTAGCAATAGAAGGACTTCATTTCCTTCATTGCCTATTATATCCTTTCTTTTTATTCCTTTATTTTTTTCTTATTAAAAGACTTTTTTAAGACAAAAAATAGCTTTTTTTTCTCTTATTACTTAGTGTATCCTTTCTTTTCATAGGTTTAGTGTTGGTATCAAGAAATTAGAGTGGTTAGTCCTTTATCAAGTTATTAATTAATACCAACATTGGCTTTTGAATTGTGGCTGTTTTTCTTGAAGCAATTATAAGACTCAATATTATTCTCTTCTATGATTTTGAGCTCAAGTAGCAAATCTTCTATAACACACTACTTTGTTGCAAATTTTCTACAACATTAGTCTTATTTTTTCATCAACTTGCTCCAGCCTTTTCTTTTTCATTGCTTCAAATTAAGTCTACATCCAAAAGTTATAATTTATGTGTATCATTGCTTTGTCACTCTCTTTGTCTTCAAAGAAGCTTTTCTTTTATTGATGTTATTTTTTATTGTTGCTCTCACATGGAGGTGGTTCGATGTTGTGGAGTTGGGAATTGTAAATACAAGCAAAGAAACAACTAATATTAGAACTATGAATAAAAATTGAAGTTCTAAAGATCTTTTGTATTAAATGAACCAATCCAAGCTCAACAAATTAAAAGCTAAAATTATCTTCTATTAATATATGAACTGCCTTGAAGTCTTGGTGTATCACACAAAGTTGAAAATCTTTATATTAACAAGCTAAATCACTTGTGGCTTTGAAGGCTAATTTATATTTGTGATCCAATATAGATGACTATGTAATAAATCTAAAGGTCGATATAGCTACAATTCAAATTTCTATTTGATATTATTTTATAATATATCAATATTATAGAGGTTTGATTTAGCAATAAAAAAAATCAATAGTTAAGTAGGTGCCAACAATGCAACCTATTTAGTATATTAATTCTATTTAACAAATTTTCTATGGCTATTTTTAAACCAACCTTCAAAACTCTTTTGATAAGTTTACTAAAACTTCTTGTTTCTATAAAACATTCCAAAAAATATCATTAATTTTCTTTGCAATTCTTCATATTTAATGAAGGTGACATTTGAATATAAAGATTAAAAGCATTCAAAGTACCTTATTAAAGCCTTATTGAAGTCCATTAACCAAATTAAAGAGCAAAAGATGCAATTATCAATTTCTTCTTAGTAGTTTTGGATACGAAGGAATAAAATTACAAGCAAGTAATTAGACAAAAATTATGAAGACAATGGTGTTAAGATTTCTAAAGTAGCTGAGGTTAGATTTAGATGAAAATTAATGTAAATAAAAAATCAAATAATAAATAAATTTTGATGATGAGTGAAAATTAAAATTTGAATGAAGTTATATTAGATGAATTTAAGATTAGATGAAATTAGATTTGGATGATTTTTTATACATATAAAGTTTTATTAAAAGATATAATTTTATTTATAGAAAAAAATTCCATAAGATGAATGATATTATATAGATAAATTTTATTAATTTTTTAATTTAAATAGATTAAATTAAATTGATTTAAATAATCAATGAAATTAATTAAAATACTTAAATTATGATGAATATTTTTGAAGTTCAGTAAACTATCAACTAAGGTGGTGTTATTTTAGATCACATTTTGATGTGTTTGTAGAGAGTGAAACAATTTTAACTTGTTTGAAAGGAAAGTATTTATTTTGCCTTGTATATGGATGGTTTATTACAATTGTTGAAGCTTAGATTATAAACATCAAGAAAAGATATAATTTAATCCAAGTAAATTTTTACATTAGCTTTTGTTTAAGTTATTTTAATTTTAAAGAATTAATTAGCTAAGAGAAAATATATATATATAACTAATAATTTTAATTTTTAATATATTAAAAAATAACTTTAATAGCAGTATTATATTTTTTAAATCAGGATTTTTAATTTATTGAAATAAAATTATAATTTTAATAATTTAAAAATCTAATTTTTTTTTGTAGATACTAAAATTAAATTTTATTATTCAAAAATTAATAAGTTAGCTTTATTATCAAGAATCTAGTTTAATTTATATTTTTATGTGCTCCAAACAAGCCTTGTAATTGTATTTCTTATTAACTATTATAAATTAGAACATACAATTTTTTTTGTTGTTATTTTGTTCAAACAAAAATCTTAAGCTTATCTATTTTATTTTTTTTGGCTTCTACTATAAAGAAAAAATCCGTAACATTAATGTTTTTAATATTTTTAGAAAGATGATTAAAGAAAAGAATAATATATCACATCTAAATAAATTATGTTATTGTTTACTATGTTTCTATTAGTTAAATCAAAGTTTCAATTTAAATCCAACTTTTTATAGTTTGATTTTTTTAAAAAATAATTTCATAATCTTTTAAGTTGTTATTATTCAATGACATTATAGGAATCTTAAAACCATATCTATTCTTCCTCTTGTATTAAGATATTTACTCATCTAATATTCTTTTATATTTATATCTAATTAGATTGTTTTAATTTTTTTAATTTTTTACAATTTGGAAGAAAAATATTCATAATTTTTTTTTTTAAATAAACATTATCTTGCATTAAAAAAACTACTTTGGAATAATTTATTTACATCTTCATTTATTTGTCTTTGTATTAAAAAAAATCTCATCAAATCTTAATTTCAGTTTTTTTAATAATATATATATATATATATATATATATATATAATAAATAAGTGAATAAAGTTGAAAATATTCTATGCACATAATAAACATTTTGTGACTTTTTCTTAAATATTTTAATTTTTTTATAATTACAACTATTAACAATAATTATAAAAAAATCGAAATCGTTTGCCATAAATTTTTAACATGCCTATTAGCATCTACCGTGCCTCTTAATGTTTCCAAAAACTATGATTGAAGATACTTCCTGAAAACAGAAATTGGGGTGACCACAAAGTCTGAATTAAAGGCTGTTAATATTGCAGACCCACCATATTAATTCGAGCGGTCCACATGATTTTCCACTGTAGCAGCTCTTATACGACTACATGACTAAGACAAATGCATCATACCATAGGTGCAGAAATGCATACACAGCAGAAACAAGCTTCTGTAGAAGCATATATATGAACAGACATTTGTGGGGATATGGATGTGTATCAATTGCGAAAAACATGCCTTTGCAGATATAGTATAAAGGCATCACCTGTGTGGAGTACAGGATCAGAGGATTGTGAGTTTTTTGTACCAGTGGCCGTTTGATCTACACAGTGATGAAGAATCCAACACCAGGACCTCATGAAGCTGGTATCATCACAGTAAGTAACACGTCCGATCGCTCACATCAGAATTTAGGATGATCATCCCTCAACATCTGCATCCCCTGTACAGCACAACTGGCTGCGGGGATTAAAGCTCCGGCTTGAATGCGAGCTCAGAAGTCATGTCACAGCCATAACTTCGAGAGCACTAAAGCATATCCCACATAACACTGAGCTGTACCTACGTTAAATCTAATCGTGGAACAGGCAGTCTGCATCAGGTGCAATGGCGTGCCACTCTTTGTCTTCGCTGCGAAAGAGACTGCTGGGGTGTGGGACTGATCAGGAGTGCATATGAAGGATGTGCCCGCACTTGGGATTAGAGGCGGTGACCCCTATCGGTTCGTGAGGAGGAGATGATCTGGTAACTGTTTCGAAGGGAGTATGAAGACCATGCAACAGAAGGAACTGGCTGATGGTGAGATTCGAGCCATGACGAGAGGGAGGAAGAAGAAGCCCGTTGATGCCCTCCTCCTGCAACCACCGCAGTTACTGGCGCGAGCGGAGAGTACCACATCCGCGACTGCACGTAAGATCAAGCCTGCTGGTCACCGGTAGATGATTTTGCTTCGTGCGGAGCAATCGTGACTTGTTGTGACATCGGGCTAACTTGAGACTCGCCATTGCAGATGCAAGACGACCGGCGAGGCGTAGGACGGATACGTTCGCGGCGATTGAGATGGCTGCCCACAGACCAGTTGCAGATGCAGCCAGACCACCGGGACCCGTCATGACGACTCTAGCTGATCTGATAGCCTTGACAGATGCACGACGACGATCGAGGCTCCGGATGGCTGATTTAGCCTCAAGGCTGGAACAGTCCAGAAGAGTGCTTCTAGACATGCAGGATCATTCCAGACGAATACTTAGCGCTCTTGTTGCCGCCGATCCTCGTGTCCCCAGAAATTTCCAGGGTCACTTTCAAGGTGGAGGCCGTCAGCAATTGGCTGAGGAAACTTCGGAGATCAACGGAGCGCCATCTCCTAGTGACGACGAATCCGAAGTTTCGGGCCCCATTTCCCTTTCGGACTCTGATTCCGGCACTTAGAGCGACAGCCGGCGCATCGTCCAAGGGGGAGGACAGTAACCTGCAAAGACAGTAAGCCTATGCGTTTTACTGAGCGTCAGTGGGCTCTCTCAAGAAATTCCGTTCGTGCTGTTCATTTGCGGCAATCTCGTCGTCTTTGTGCAAGTCGAAGATTTGCTGTTTCTGTCTACCGCCACACTATGACCCAGTCTCTTAAGAATGCAACGATAATAGGGGATCTGTGCAAAATGGACTGAAATGGGGTTTCTATCGGGATTGATCATGCAACCAGCGCAGTCTGATCAGCCTCCTACTACACCTTCGGGGATCATCAGAGCTACTGTTGCAGGTAGGAAATCATCCTAGTGCAGCGTAGGTTAAGTTTCTTACCAGAAACTATTAAATATCTTCAGAGTGCAGATTGCCGGAGTAGTTCAACATCTTTGGGGAGAAGGCTTTAGTGATGGCCACTGTTGAGGTGAAATGCTGCAGGCCAAACACTCGAGCGGTTCATGATGCTGTAACGCATGCTTCTGTGCTGCAGGGTAAGCTTTGAAAAACAGCCTTCGCTAACACGACAGTGTCCCCTAATTGAAGCCTTTGTTTCTCCAGAAGTGGTGCTCTGCGGCTCTCCTGGTGGTCTCCCTACGATGTGGCTTGTGTAAACATTTCCTCTCTAACTTGTCACTTGCGGCGACGGTTTTGATTCTTCAGTGATCCAACATGGTTATTCTCGTGTAGTCTAATTCTGATATCTTTCATGGAAAGATATGGTTGGGGCTTCTGATTTTGAGGGATGATTTACAATGTCATTCAGAAGATGTGCATAATAAACAAATCACCAGCGGTCTTTCTAAACCGACAATGAACAATCCTTTACTGTAATACAAGACTCTTGTTTTTGTTAATTTATTATAGTTTATCACACAACCTGACCTGATTCATTCATCGTTCAAATGCTGAATTCATATTTATTTTTTGCCACAAATAGCTGCTTTCGGTCAGTAAGTGCATCTGGAATACGTATGTGCCCCCTTATCATTTTGACGTATCGAAATTTCTATTTCTCATTTTCTCAATTTCTTTTCTCTTTTCTTTGTCTTTTTTTACTTCTGAATGTATGTTATAACCAATACACTATCCAATACTGTAAAAGTGAACTTCACATTGAATAGCTAGTTTCCTTTGATGCGTGCGCAGATTTCATAATATAACAAGCAGTGTAAGTGTTTTCATATCTTTACTCAACTCATCTAAAAGCTTAAGTAAAAATGGAACAACCCTGTCTTACAAAATCATTTACCAGTGTCACCAATCAAAGCAATGATCAAATAGCATAATGCTATCCAAGTCACTTCAACAAACTGCTTTCCCATTATATCTTTGGCTATGCCGCAGAATTCTTAAAACCAATCGATACGTATGCATCACTGACCAATTATGGTTCTATTGATAAGCACATCCTTTACTGATTAAGAGAGTAAGAGCTGTTCTTAGTTCAGAATAACCTTTTCATCAAATCAACCATAGCGTTGTAGCTGCACTTACAAGTAGATTGGATAAAATTGATTGCTGAAATACCAAGTCGACTCCTAGTAATAATGCTCTTGGAATTCGAGCTGAAACAATTTACCAGGCTGGAAATAAAAATAGATTTGCCAATTACGACACTATTTCAGCCGTCTTTAGTCCCTGCTACAGCTCCCACTGAACTTCGCCTCCTGCCGCTAATATTCACGAGATTCAGAATGACTTGAAGTCCGAAAAGGCTCAGAAGGCCAATTAAAGGTCTCCGTAGTGACACTTTTAGAAGGAACTGATGCACGAGCGGGTTCATAAGGGACGGAGTAGCGAGTAACTGTGCTGTTGGCCAGTGACGTAGGGATGTTGGAAAGTTTTGTCCCGGGAAGTTTAGATTCAGCAGGTCGAAAAGCCTCCTGAAAAAGTTAAACAGTTACTGAACGAAACTGTCCAGTAAACGATATCTAGAAACAATTAAAGCACATAGATCCTCCAGAAAATGTGAGCATGGAACACAATAGCCACTTGATGTTTTCGGATAAACTTTAGCAACCATATTGCAATATTATGTGCAAAGCCGCGGCAGACGATGCTTGAGTAATTGCACAACTCTGATCTGATGGATTTGATGCACCTTCGCATTGCAGGAACAACTGCAATCGCTGAACATTTGGTCAAGCTCGTCAACGGGATTAGGCTTACCATCCAAGAGCCCGATATCGTTCGACGACTCGATGTATTCTAGGAATGAAACCTCATCTTCTGTGGGAGGCGAATGGTCAATAACGTCGCCCAGAGATTTCTTGAGGATATGGAATCTCACCGTGCTCTGATGAAGACAGGTAGTCGAAATCTATAACATGCTAGTACCTACAAAATCAAAACTTGTCCTCAATCACGTTGTCCTCCAGAACAGTCATACTCGCAGTTAATCATTAGATCTAAGCCTGTTTCATGTCTTGGATTAGCAGTTCGTTCTAGATTTGCAGCACATGTGTCACCAAAGACTCTGCAATCAATCCATTGCAAAACCTTCAACGTTCGGGGACCGCAGGCTAGAGGAAGATGAAACTGAACAACAGTTTGAGAAATTCGAGACTGGACATACAAACACGAATTTCATAAGAAGACCAATACATGACTTCGTAGACATGGTGCTTCCGAGTACATGAGAACGATATTGCCATTTAAGAACCAAACCACCCAACCGTCCAATTGGCACTAATCTGCTAGAACCACAAGCGTTCAGAATGAATTCTCTGCAACTGTCAGAACAGACGTTTGTGCAGTAATCATCTTTCCACTATTTTAAAATAGGAATCAGGCACCAAAATTTCACCAATTAAACGAGTGCAATCGCTCTATTAATTCGCTTTCACATCCTCAACCATGCATGTGAATACATTGGCCAAGTCCTAATGTAACACTTCTAGTCCTGTGAACTAGGCCCCTCAACCAATACTGCCGCCGAGTTTCACGCTCTCAGTATAAAAAATGTAATTTTTCATTCACACATAAAGTCTTCAAGATCAAGGTAACATCTTAGCTAACATTTTGAAATAGGTTAAACTGAAGATCCCTAATTAGAGATTGAAATTGAACAGTGGTATACATGGTGAAGAGGAGTGGGAATAAGGGCCTCCTTCCATTCTCAATGGGTGGGCAATGTTATTCTTGGACTTTGCCCTCACCCATTGCTCCCCAATCATATGGAGCACCATTCATATGCACAATATTCATAAAGAGGAATTTTTCTACTCTCTTCATTTATGTGATTCACATGTTGTAACACATTTATGTATTATATTACATATTCATTGAGCTTGTAGTTGTCAAGTATGCTTTTTTTTAAATTGATATGGATGAAATTTTGAAAACTTTATCTACATATAACTTTTGCAAAATAATCCAATTTTTAAGTGTAATACAATTTCAGAAATGGAAATGAACAATAAAGAGCATGATCATAATGAGGTTTTGTTTCAATTGAGGATATACAAAAATCCTTGTGCAAGATCAATTTAAAAAATTGAGGTTTGAATCCCAAACAATGTTAGGCCCTCTCAAACTTTATTTATTGAAGCATATTGCTTCCAATTGATATAAATGTCTTAGAAATACAATTTGTAGTTGTTTACTATTACTCTGGGGCATATTTTTCACTACTTATTGTTTATATTTCAAGTTGTGTTGTTCTAAAGAATAATAGTTTCATCAATAAGATTTTTTTTTTTTTTTTTTTTTTTATGAAAATATTATGAAGTAAACAACATACCAACATCAAGTTGGAAATTCTTTTAAATCACAAATTGAAATAGGATTTTTCAAAATCTTCCTTATTCCTTTTAAAATTCCAAATAAATACTCAATTATTTTATATCTTGATGAGTGCTTAAACTCAAATTCATCATATAGTCTAAGAAATTGAATTCTAAGCCAAGGCACAAGCAAGTTCTTATGACTAATATATCCTATATTAGTTTAAAAATAAAATTAAAAGTTAAAGGTTGAGTTAAAAATTAAAGTTAAAAGTTAAAAGTTAAAATTAAAAAGATTAAATTCAAAAGTAAAAATTTAAAATTAAGTTTAAAAGTTAAAAGTTAAAGTTAAAGTTAAAAGTTAAAGTGAGAATATTAAAGGTTAAAACTTAAAATTTAAAATTAAAATGTATACATTTAAGATTTTAAATACATTTTGGAAGCATCAATCTTAAATTTATGAATCTTAAATTTATTAGCCAAAAGGTGAAATGTGGAGATAAAAATTTACTATGAAGGTAATAGTAAAAATAAAATAAGAGGGATGAAAGCAGAGGTACCTTGACAACACGCAAGGATTGAAGGCAACGACCCCCTTCTACTCCTAAATTTGCCAAAATTTGTAATCACCTTCGATTTGAATGATTCTTAGCTTTTTGCAAGGCTAAGTTAAAGACGCTTATGATCCAACAAATTTAATTGCAATTTAATGATCCAATTGTAAGGATTTCTCCCTTCAAGTTGAGTGATCTAAACTACCATGGCGACCAATCCTCTTCTCTTAGAAATTCACTAAAAATTCAGATTGTCTTCAAATCTAACAAAACTTGTTCCTTTCAAAGCTTAACTTATAAAGATTGATGCTTCCAAAATTTCAAATGAAGCCAATTATCAGGCACTAGGAAATGCCTTTCCAAACTTGATTGATCTAAACTATAAAGGCAGTCGACTCCCTCACATTCAAAAATTCACCAAAAATTCCTTCTCACTTCAAATCAAGCGAGTCTTATCTTTTTGGAAAGCTAACAATAAAAGCTACAACTACTTGGAATTTCACATCAAAAAAAAGAAACTGAGTGACTGATTGAGGAAAATCCAAGGCCCTTGAAACCCTTGGGATATTTGGAGAGGCCGAGGGAGCTATCTACCTCAATGAAGCATCTTTTAAAACTTTATGACCCTCCTTCACAATTCAAAATCCATACACATACAATCACAAGGTTCACAATGAGATTTTAAGTCTAAACAAAATTAAGATTAGGGTTTTGGCCAAATTATGGCATGGCATTGCTCTTCATCCAAAAGAGGAGAAAGAGAGGGCTTGGAAAACCAAGCCTCTCTTATACAATTGAGTGGAGGCTTGTAGAAGGGTAGCTACATCTCCACCCTTGATTTTTAAGATCCCTAATCTAGATCTTTGGCCTTCATTCATCCAAGAACCAATCTCATTGCTAAGGCTGATGGCTCTTGTAAGTGGCCAAGAAAGCATTTTTTTTGGTAAATCTAATTTCACCATTGTGTTCAAAACACATTTTTAAGCTAAGATCGACTACTCACATGCCTCAATCCATGCTCAATTATAATTTTCATGGAAGTTTTTACTTACAAAGATCTTGGCAATTTTTTGAAAAATTCTTCAAAATGAGAATTTCATTGCTTCATTTGTATTTTGAAGGAGAGGGTGCTGATCTAGTTTTCTTTACTCCATGGGATAAATCTGGTGCCACCATTGCATTAAAAAGACTCCCATTAATTAAAAGAACCACCATGCTGCTTGAATTTGTCGAATTTGGGAGAAAATTAAAATTATCATTGCTAACTTCAGTAAATCTTTTAGAGAATTATAATTCCAACTCCTAAATCATGTGAATGATTATAGATGAACTCATAGGCTTTTAATCAACCCTCATAGTAATGACTAACAACCTCTAAATTATTAAACTAACTAAGTTGTTATTCTAATTTTTTAACTCTTATCACTTTAGTTTTAATTAACTTAATTCAAGGAATTAGGCTATAATTTATACCATCAAGGGTTGTAATCCTAAAAATTCTATAAAACTAAATTCCACTTATATAAATCCTAATCTAACATACTCAATTATTATAAAATATGAAAATAACAAAAAATTAAATTTTAGAGTATAATTGAGAGCTCACGGCTTTATTCAATCTTCTCCTTGCAATGAAATCTTTAAATTCATTTGATATTAAAAGTACACAAAAATATTCAAAACTATACAAAAAAAATCATCCATAGAATTATAAATGTATCTAATTTTTAGTTTTTTTTAACACAATGGTAACTTATATAAGTACACTCATGAATTGATCTATCATATTAATTAGCCCAAAAATAATATTTATCTTCAAATTTTTATATATCAAATCACAAATATATAGAAAAGTTAGAAAAAATAGTTAAAAAATTAACAAAAGCATTCAAGATCTTATTGTATTATCAAAGATGAGAATTGTTTCCATCAATGAATTGTACATAGTTTGATATAATAAAGACCATGATTTAATCTAAATATATTCTTCTTTCCAACCTTATGAACAAATACTTCAAAAAATACTTATTCATGTTTCATAATTGAATGAATAATAGAAAAAAAATTCTTCAACTTTCATTTTGGGACTTAAAATTTTTAAGTTTAGTACTCTTGGTGTTTTACATATTTGACTTCTTTCAAACATTCTATAAATTCTTAGTTATATTATAGTCTCAATCAATACTATTGCTATTTCCATAGCAATAATTAAAAAACTAATATTAAAATTATCAATATTGGATGACCTTCACAAAAATAAATAATTAATTAATTTTAAACAAAAAATGACCATGAATATTTAAAAAATAAATCATTAAGATTATCAAAACAAAAATAAAATAAAATAACAACTATTTAAAAATAGTATATAAAATAAATTTATTTTTATTTTATTTTTTAATATGATATAATATGCTTAAAATAAACAAGTCATAAATGGTGATTCAAAATATTACCTATTTATAAAGATATTTCGAATTATTTTCATAGCATCAATCAAACTAAGAAGAACATTCACAAAACCATGTTCCATAGTAGTAGCATTATCTATTCTTTCATATTTAAGTTTTATCATATCAAGATGATGCAATTTTTCTTATTGTTATTTTTATTTGTCTAAGTCTATAATTTCCTTGTGACAAATATCCTCTCAATAATGCCTAACTTTAATTCTTTGAAAACATTTAAGCCTAAATTAATCTATAAAAACTAATAAACTATTCAATGCCTTCATTGATAAGGGGCATTTTTTGGTAGAATAAAAAATGGATAATTCACTACTATTTACAATTCATAAAAATATCATTATTAAGCATTAAAATGCCAAAACATATTTATATTAAATTTATATAAAATTTTTAAAATA
This sequence comes from Physcomitrium patens, assembly GCF_059467195.1. NCBI lineage: Eukaryota > Viridiplantae > Streptophyta > Bryopsida > Funariales > Funariaceae > Physcomitrium > Physcomitrium patens. The sequence goes on along the minus strand of NC_143423.1, from coordinate 14,749,040 downwards.
TCTCATTATAAAATATTTATATATATAATATCTAAAAAACTAAGCTAAGAAATTTTAGAATATATTAGTTGAAGGTGCCTCTATTCTATTATCAAAGAAAAAGACCTCTAACTTCTATATTTTACTAAATTTTACAAAACCACTCCAAAATTATTAAATATATTTAATTTAGTTGATGATTTAATCTAATAGTGAATTTAAAAATCTTCTTGAATGATTTCTTTTGTCCAATGAATTTATAGAAAAATAACTCAAATGATCAAATGATATTTTTTTTCATAATTATGAACTTTTCTAAAGTCAGGTGATAATTGCTTCTATTTATCATAAATTTGAAGTTGATTTCTATTTATACTACTTCTCTACAAATCACCTGCCATGATTTTCCACTACTTTGGAATTGTAGTTATTTGCACACGTTGTGATTTGATTGGCCCATATTTTTCAAAATCTATCCTCTTACAATTATACAAGAATAGAATCTCTATTAAGAATCATATTGCAATTTTGTAAACTCTAACATCCTCATTACCATAAACTTTTTCCAATTCTATCTTCATTTCATCTTCTGATTGTATTTTAAGATTTACTAACTCTAAATTCTAATCAAAATCAATAGAAGAACTTTTGGAAACCATTATTTCTTGTAAAAAATTATAATAAATATTTTTTTCATCTATGAAATCATACAAATAGACTAACCAAATCACATCCCTATACTTGCACAAATTAATCTATGTAATTGTGTAAATATTTATTTTTAATTTTAATTTTAAAAAATAAATATAATTACGTTTCTTATTATTAAGTCTTATTTCCAAAATAGTATCATACTTAAATATTGGATGATCTTTGCAAAAAAAATACATGCAAATAAGTTTTTAAAACTTTATCTACAATAATTAAAAAAAAAAAAAAAAAAAAAAAAAAAAAAATTATACTTAACAAGTGCAAGCTCAAGAAATATGTGACGAATATAAATATGTTAAAACATATAAGCTGAATTTAAATAAAAGAAGAAAAATCCAAAAAATTCACCTAATTTTTTAAGCTTGACCTTTATAAGCTCCAAATTCCTCTACATCCACGATAAGCTTTTTCACCTCTAACCATACTTCTCAATATTAAAAAGAAGTAAAAACTATTTAAATTTTTTCTTAAATATGCAAATGATCTTTTATAAATAGTCATAAAAAGAACTAAAGACTTCCTATTGCAAGTCAAATGTCTATCAATGTATTGATGGAATATTCAATTTATTTTTTTTATTTTTTAAATTTAATTCAGAATAAGCCATCAAATTCATTCCTAAAAGTAGTAATGTATAAGAATATCAAAAGAGGTTTTTAGAATTTAGCTTTACATGAAATATCAACATGATATCAAAGCTGGGTGCTTGGAAGTAAGTTCTAGGTTTGTTGATTAAATAGGTCAGGCCATTTAAGAAGAATAGAAAAGGTTATTTTTCTCTTGTCTACTTCTTCACATATTTACAGTAAAAAGATATAAACCTAGTTGTAAGGAACATCAGTGAACTTATGAAGTTAGAAGAAGTATCTAACTGTATGCTATAAAGATATTGAATCCAAATAATTTTGATGCAAGAAGACCTATGGAAGTTGATTGAGTTGTCTCTATTTATTCTCATTAACAATGAAGAGTCCATAACAACTTCACCCTCTATTATAGTATTTTTAAACCACATGCTATTTGGTATTTTTAAACCACATGCTATTTGAAAAAGACTACAAACGATGTATGATGTATTATACTCAAATAGAAAACTTACTTTGAGAAAAAGAAATTATATGCTATTTGATTATTAAAAAAAAAAAAAAAAAAAAAAAAAAAAAAGATCCTGGGCAAATATCTATAAAAGTTCAATCTATTAAATAAATAGTTAGCAAGAATAAGTATCTTTATATGCAATAAAGATATTATTGCTTTGATCTTAAATAATTTATTAAAGAGTTGGTTTATTAAAATATAGCATATAATACCAAATCAGACTTTTATTGGTAACAAAATAAAACTAGCACATTTAACACTTTTTGGTTGTGTAGCATATTGTCTTAAGTTGTTAGCAAATAAAGACAAGTTAGATCCAAAGGTTTTCTATACATTGTTTGTAGGTTATGATTCAAATAATTGAACATATTGTTGTTATGATCCTATCACAAGAAATATTATTATCTCTAAAAAAATATATATTTAATGAAAGAAATTTTGATTCAATTTTTTTTTTACTATTAATTCATTATTAAAAAGAAATATTGATTTATTCATATTTGAAAAAATATATTATTATCCAGTAAAATAGAAAAGAATATCAGCACTTTTTCTAAGAAAAATTTATCAAAAAAACCATCAAATGAATTACAAGGAAGAGACAATAGAACAAGAGTTTTAACAATAGATCAATAATTCTAAATAGCCTTAAACAACAGAGTTATGTTTTTCTCCTCCAAATAATTGTTTTAAGGTCTTCAATAAAATTGGAATATTGCACTTTTAACAATGGTGTATATGAAACAATTTGGCTTGACAAGCTTTTTGATGAATTGGAAAGTAAAAATGTCATAACCATTTTTATTTTTTGCAATAATAAAGAAATAATCAGTGAATTAGAAAGGCCTATTACAAACATTATTGATATATATATTGCAACAATTGAGGCTCTATTAAACTAGCTTAAAATACAATTCTTATACAAAAATAAAGCATATAGAAATTCACATTATTTAATTTAGTAAAGAAAAATTAGAGAAGAAATTTGATTATATTATGTTAATACTAATAGTCAATTAACCAATATTTTTGTTAAATCATTAAGTAGAATTAAATTTGAATTATATTGACTAATTCTAAGTCTTTAAGGATTATTTTTGTTGAAGATAGAAAAACAAGTTAATTGCATACAAATACTTACTTAGAAGACTTGTTGTATTAGAAAATTCTATGTGGTTAATCATTGAATTATCTATTATACATTACAAAAGTACATAGTCAAATTTTGTTGTCAGGTCTCTTTTTTAGAATAAGAGCACTACAACAATAAAAGAAATTTATTATAAAAAGGTTTATTCACTTGATTCTATTTGGCCTATGTAAAAAAAATTATAAAAATACAAAATAATATAGCTTATTATCTTCTAAGCCAATAAATTGATCAAATATACAAAACTTTTAGAATAAAAAAGAATAACATAGAGATGAATACACTTAAAATCATAATTTGAATATGGTGAACAAATCATTGCAATAATATTTATAGTGATTACTAATCATATATGCCAATGTAGTTATTGGCATGAGTGTAGATATCAACCATCTCTATAATATGAGCACTTTTTCTATCTTTACAATATTTTTATGGCAAAAATAGATTAAATTAAATTTATCTCTGTAGTTACAATTATATCTGAGGAAGAAGGATTGGATTTTTTCAAAGAAAGAAATGCATACAGATCCACCACCTCAAACTCTATTAATTCATCAACTAGTGCCCCATCACATTGCAATAGCTTGTACAAAGCTATAAGCCTCCAACAATATAGACTTCAACTCTACAATTGTCTATAGTCATGTACAGATTGATTTAAAGCTCTTTTTGTTAGTATTGATTTAATCAATGCTCAATTCACTATACAAATTGAAACAAGCCACACACATTTGCTAAGAGTAACACAAGACATGACAAAGCAGGTGCAATTTGAAATCTTAGAGGATAGTAGAAGAATGATCTCAATTAGAATGGAATGTTGTCATATAGAAATATTACTATTAAGTGAAAGAAAAAAAAAATATATATATATATATATATATACATTATAGAAGAGCTTAAATAAAAATATTATGGAAAATTATTTTATAAATATAAATAATAAATAAGGAGGTAGTAAAAATTAATAAATACTAATATTGCTTTATTATAAAAGAGACTTCTACTTACTTTATAGAGGCATAAATGATATAAATAATTAATATAGATAGCTTTAAGAAGAAATTAAAAATAGATTTTAGCAAAAAAATTCTCAAAATACCAGAAATTGATACTTGGAGAAGATCAATTGTGAACCAAGGTCAAAATCAGATCTTAAGACACAAAACTCATATTGAGGTTTTGAGAGCTTTTCAAAATAAGAGATATATTCAATGGACTTGGAATTTAAAAAATAGAAATAAATTTATAATTTTAAAGATTTTATGAGTATTGTAGCATATTTATAGGCAAAACATTTTTAGTCAATCATTATGTTTGTCTTGAATGTATTTAAAAAATTTAATGTTAGTCAAATAGTTAAAATTTATGGTTGTGAGAGTTTTTGTAGGTTATGATCTCAAATAATTGAAATTCATGATTTATAAGGGTTCTTACAATCTTACAACATTTATTAATTAGCTTGAAGCAAAAATTAGTGATAGCTATTTGGACTTAAAATTCTACATACCAAACAATTTTTGAAGAAATTCAACAACTCAATAAAGAAAAATTGCTATTGGAATATCAACATTGGAGTTGGAGAAGGAGGGCAACTAACATCCAAGTGATTTAGGAGCTTTTTCTTTTGAATTGATTAGTCGATTTTCTTCAAAATACTATTATAGATTGCCAAAAGATATTATATTAAAAAGAGAAGCTCAATTTGTACCCAAAGATATTATTAAAGATAAAAACTAATCCAAATGATGCCTTAAATGTATTATTTGAAGGAGATCAAAAAGGTTTGATGCACATGTGTGATTTCTAATCAAGGTGTAAAAATTAAAAATACCTTTGAATAATTGAGTATAATGGCAATAAATGGAATATACTTCTGGAAAAAAAGAAAAAAAAAAAAAAAAAGGAAAAAAAGGCACCAATTGAAAGCTGTAAGAAGCTTCAAAATGTCTCATGCAAAAATAAAACGACATATTCTCAAAGTGTATAGAAGAGAAGCAGTTCTTGAAGATTTTCCTTCCCATGTACTTATCTACCTCATAGATTATCAATGCATCATAGTTGTTCAACTGGTCATTCATTTTAACCTATTTATTCATATCACCACTCCCCTCCCCTCCAACCAGTACATCATCCTTTTCTGCTGTAACAGAGTTTTCAGTATGTTTGTGCTGAAAAAAAAAAAAAAAAACCAATCAAAACAAAACAAACTGTCTTAAGCATAAGCAAATATAAAAAAACATATATATATGTATATATACATATATCTATATATAAAAATGACTCATCCAGTCCATGAAGAGGATGACTCTTCTTCTAAGGAACTTTTAGAGTCCAGTCAAAAACCGTCAGAGGTTCACAGATTACACCAAGCAATGGAAAACACCCACTTGATAGACAAAGATGGGGTGACACCTCCACATCCAAAATAGAACACAGAGAGAAACTTGGATGAACAAAATGGATGAATGTCTATGCAGCAAGTGCAAGCCAGGCATGCTGGGCATGGGAGAAAGAGTATGCCAGGGTCTAAATTGGACCATTGAAGGAGAGGGGAAGCCACCACATGAGCCAGGCTGGAATGGGAAGGGGTGAACACAGCCCAGCCTAGCACCATCATGGCTTTAACAAATCACTGTGCATGAGTTGGATGAATGACGCAATCCATCCATCCACACACATGGGTGCATTTAATTCAACAGCATTGCCACCACTCTGCAGGTGGGAGGGGAAGAGTTCGTTTATAGAGCCCCATTGTTTAAAATAATAGTGTGAGTACTGAATGCTTCTTGCACCCATATGGGAGGGAGGGGGAAGTGGTGTTACCTTGGCTTGGCTTGATTGGCTTTCCTATTACTTGAGGGTGAGCTTTGCTTGACACACATGTGGGACAAGGCAGTTGTGCATGTAGAATGCAACAACTCACGTAGGGTGGGGTGTGGGGGTCTTTTAATTGATGATGCCATGGACCCCTCCCCCTCACTGCCACTTCACCCACAAAGTGTCTACCCTTTGTTTCATAGATGAAAGAAAAAAAAAAAAAAAAAAAAACTCCTCCTGGGATATGTGGACAAGGAATCCAGATGCAAAACCCATGTCATGAAAAATATCTCCATTTATTGACATTATTGTATCTATATTTTCTCCTCCCCTTGTGTTCATTTTCTTTTTTTCTTTCAGAAATTTATGTACCTTGTACTAGTTTTATCCCACCTTGTCATGGTGGCTTTTCACAGGCACACAGAACCATTAACTATGGTCCATAGTGCACCACAAAAGCATGCATTAGCATTCTGTACCCATCAAGCTTTGTCATGTTACTACTGTTTCAGTGCTACCAGACTTGTGGAAAATCTGTGGAAAATGTGTCATTTTGGAGAGCATTGCTGACACATTAAGGACTCAGCTCCAGGTGCCAGCTATTTGGTGGCTTAAAGGAATGGCAGAGAAAAACTTCATTTCTGCATCTTCATCAAACAATCAAAGTTGGGAATTCTTATACAGTTGTAAGGGATCAGGATGCAGTTGAAAATGAAGGTTCAAAAGGGCTGATGGATCCCATCAGCCACCCCCTCCTTTGCCCATTTTGGCCCCTTTCTGGCATCCTGTTTCTCTCATTGTTCAGATGCCAGATGTGATGGTTTTGCTGTGTATGCCAATTGTGTAATACCACATGGACATTTCTGTGGACTGCCCACGGCCATGGCTGTCTGAAGCATAGCCAGAAGAGTCAGCTTTTTCCCTCTTTATGCAGCTAAGATTCTTTTGTGCAAGGATGGAAAATATATATATATATATATATATATTATGCTACAAAATTGGACTATGATCTGTCTCTGTCTTCATGACAGTTTTGGTGGAAATTATAGATGGAAAAGTTGAAGGAAAGCATGTGTGTTGTCTTGTGATGAATGAACCCTAACTTTGTTTGATAACAAATGAAACCCTTTTTTTGATTTGTTTTGATTTTGTTTTCCATGAATGATGTGACAAAATAGAACAGAATGAAGTCCTTTTTTGTTTTACAAATCCACAATTGTAAAAAGTGTGCCAACAAACATCATTTGTGTTTGTGTGTGATTCTTTGATTTTTGGAAATGGGTAGGAGGTATCTTTTTTTTTCTCTTTTATTTATTTTTATTTTTTGTATGATAACAATTCAAGAGTAAAACTCAATATAAATCTACAGGCCATATTATATGGAGATCTAGATTGTAGTGTGTTTAAGTGAACAATTTTGGATGCCCTGCAAGGAGATGGTGGTATTGAAATCCCAGTATACTATGATAGAGGATGATAATGTTTAAATTTTATAATTTATTAGAAAATTTCTTGTGGTTTCCTTTGCTCACTTTCCTATGGTGATTAAAAAAATAAAAGAAATGGGAAAATTACACTCTATGATTTATTACTATTATCATTATTATTATTATTCATTGTACCCAATGGGTTTCTGAAGTATATTACCATCTTGGTGATGTGAAATAAATTGACCAGTATTACTGAAACTGTATCATATTTTTATATGCACTTGTGGGTTCAAGAAATATTTTATAAATGTGCCATACAATACTTAATACCAGTAGGAACATTTTATTACTGTGTGTGCATTAACCAAAGAGTGTATGCATGTCTGTCTGTCTGTCTAACCATCCTCAAATGCTCATATAACATGCTGATTTCTTTGGGAAATGAAGAATGTGTTGAAAAATGACAATGTAATTTGATGCAGAGAACTTTTTAATAATCATGTAATATTCCATTGACACAGAACCAAATATAAACAAGAACATGGTGCACAGTTTAGATGAAAATTTACAGGTGTGTTTCTGTTTGCAGCCCAAAAACATGTTATTTGATTCACTCAAGTTTGCAACTTACACTATACTACACTGTGGGTAAAAATAGGGCAAATCCAGGCATGGAGCACTGGAGTACAAAATCAAGCAAAAAGGGGAAGGTTGTGTGAGTGGATCTAGTCAATGAAGCTTTCACTTGGGCAACAGCATCCAGCTACACTGCCTGCTTGAATGAAGCCCTGGTTTCAGTTTGATTCAACAATCAGATTCATGCAAACCCTAAATTGTGGAGTAACCACCCAACAAAACAGGTGCTCATCACCCCTGCCTGTCTGCTCTATATGGATGTGCAAGACTGGTTATATTTGGAGCATTGCTGGAAGATTCATGTTGTGTGGACTTAAAGTATCTCAAACTCCTTGACTGTGTCACTTAGTGCTAATCCAGTCTCTCACAAAACCTTGCCAGCAAGGAGCATCACACATTCCCTCCCTCTTTTTGCCTTTGTTTCTCCATCTTTTTTATTTTGCCAATTCTGGTGCAAAATGGGAACTAGGTTTCAAACCCTAATAGTGCTTAAAGGCAAGTTTTGTACTGTGAGAATATGATGGCTTTTCAACCAGAAAAAGCATGTGCAATTTTCCAAAAGCTGTACAACTTTCAGGCTCCCACAAGATAACATGTCCATGAAGTTCACTCATTAACATTCCAAAAAGCCTTTCTGTGCACAAAGTGGGTTTTGAAAAGTCCAGGAGATCAAGTGGGTGCTTCTGAGGCTTGGATACATCTTTTTGGGCTGGTTTTGAAAATTGAGAACAGGATGAAAAATATATATATATATATATATATATATCTATTTGTACGGGTGCAATAACTTTGAAAAAAATGCATCTGTAGCACATCTCCTGCTGTAATAAAAGCCCAGGAGGCTTCTTTACTTTCGTATTTATAACAGACTGGTACATGTGGCGGACTTTCAACTGGATTTTTGCAGTAAATGTGGGGGCAGTTTATATCATCTGTGTATCCGATGCACCCATTTAAAGCCACAACCCAGTTTGTTCATAACCATTAACACAGTGTTGAGAAAAATTAACACCCAGTTATGGGGTTATCACACCCTCCTCAGGGCTAGTAGACATAGCACCAGGTTGCCTCAGAGCACATCTCAAAAACATTGCACAGCTGGCAATATTTTTAAATTCTTTGTCATCGAACTAGATGTTGGAATTTCACAAACCACTTGCACAAACTTTCTCAAGCTTATCCTTGGTATTTAGAATAGAATCTAACCTCACTGAGCTGGATATGTTTAGAGAAACACTTCTTGTTTGGTTGAAGGAAAAAGTTTGTTCTGAATGAACCTTTCCATACCACTGTGAGGTAAATTTCTGCAAGTACAAAACCATTAAAAATTTACATGACTTACATTACGAGATGTCAAAGAAGGAAAAAGTTTGACATCTTTAATTATATATTTACATGAACATAAGTAGGTCAACATGAATGCCCTTTTCAGATAATCCATAATGCTCCAAAGTTGAGAATCCAAAAGGAACTCAAATGTGACTCCCACAACAATTGTTTACAAAAAAGGAAAGTCAAAAAACTTGCCAGAGGTTTACGCTCCTTGTCCTTGAAAATAATATCCTCCAATCATTTTGAATTTCATGCAAGCCTTTTTCTTTTGTCTTCTTTCTTTTCATTTTCTCCCCAGTACTCTCCAAAACTATTTCTAACATCAATTCTCTAAGTCTCCAAAGAAGCGGATCATCTCGACACTGAAGGCAGAACTGTTGGAAACACAAACCCAGAGCGGTGAGAAACATTTTCCATGTGAACAGGCACGAGATAGACTGGGTCCGAAGCATAGCATCAAGAGCATAGCATCACGGCCTGAAGAGAATGTGTCTAGAATCCCCTTTTCCAAGGAAGCAAATTCAATGATCAGAGACCCCTAGATCACGGGTCCCGAGGGGGGGGGGGCACCTACCCCGGCACCCACCCGCGCCGCGAAACCAAATCCGTCGGTCGCCAATATACCCCCTCCCGAGGCGTGAGGGGAGCATTTAAAGTGGGGGATGGCTTCCCATTCAAACCGCACTTAAGACCCCCCGCCCCTCGCAGGTGCGCCCACGGACCCGGCCCTAGCCTGCCCCCTCCCGCCGCCTGCTCCGACTCGCGCTACCGTCTCCCAGCGTTACGCCCCTTAACATCCATCCACATTTCACCATTCGTTCATCCATCCGTTGCGCACCGCCGAGGCCCCGACAGCGCTGGACTCACTGACTTTGTATCCGTTCCTGGCTCAAGCCACTGCTGCATATAAGCGCACGGCGTGCAAAATTTTGGGCATCGACAGAGCTTAATTCGGCCCGGCTCCTCCACATCCATCCAATTTGAGCCTCCGCGCACTGGTCGTGTAAAGGTGGCACTACTGTCTCTGAAACGTCTGTTATTCTCGATTCGGGGTTGGAGGAATCCAGTGTGAGATCGTTGCCTCGTGAGTTGCGCGAGGAGTTGGTGATCGTTATTGAGATTAGGTTCGAGATCCAGGGGGACGATGGTTGAGTGGCTTGAATCGTGAGTGCTGGACCGATGGTGCGTGAGTGAGATGGTGGCGTGGAGGCGTGGTGGCGCATGGGTTAGTTGGTAGAGGGTGCGTGTGGTAGTGTCGCATCTCTTGGGGTGCGTTTCGAGTGGAGGGCGTTTGCTGTGTGGAGTTGAGTTTGGGGAGAGCGAGTGCGGGCATATCAATGGCGGGGCAGAAGACTCCCACGAAGCGCCCCGGGAAGAGCAAGAATTCTTTCGGCGCTTACTACGAACAAGTGAGTATTCTGCCGCGTACTGTACTCACCAACGCCCGTGACCAGATCTGGTTCCGTGTCCAATCAATGTTGCTATGCCTATACTTTTAGATCTCTCCGGGTCCGAGCCTGTTGAACGCGGGACCAGGTCCTCAATCCGTGGTTGTAACGTTTGCTCCAGTGCATTGCCCGTCTCCCATGAGACATGACGCTTCTGCAGCGGCTAGCTCTGGTTCACCGTGCCCCTCGATTCTCCTTGTATTCTGTACGTCGGAATTCTTTGTCTGTTGTAAGCTTCAGATATTAAATTGCCAATATTTTCGAAGGCAGCTTTGTCACCTTCCTTTCTGCAGTAATTGTTTATTGGTTCCCGAAATCTTCACTTTTTATTATTATTTGAGTAGTGAAAGAGCCTAGTCAGTCATCGTGAGGTAGGTCCTCCTCTGACAGTGGAGAATCAATGCTGACGCATCTTGGTCATCATGGTCAAATACTGTCGGATGGTGAAGTTCCTCCACTCCTAGTGCTTCCAATTCACAGCAACCGTCTGCAACCTCTCCTCATCTGACTCACTCCTACACCTTGTGAACTATCCGTGCAGTTGTGTATGTGAACTCGCCTACCTTAGTCGTTTCCTCTCTTCAGTTGATTCGAGGAAGTAGGTGGTGGTAACTGTACAGGTAAAGTGAAGGCTCGTATGGTTAACAGTGTCGGTCCTGTTTCTTGAGTATATCGGTTTGAGCGCACATTCAATTCCCTCGTTCTGTCGATTGTTATACCTATGGGGCAGATTCTGGCTCGTCTATTCAATCGGTTTGGGCGCTACAAGAACCACCAGAAGATCCTCATGCTTGGTCTCGACGGCGCGGGTGAGTTTCTAGTCTTCAATTGCCATTTGTAGCTTATCCACAACTTGATTAATGGAGGTCCACTGTCTTGGTACACTTGTGGGTAATTGAAGGCGATTTGTGTTTGCAGGAAAAACTACTCTTCTCCGTAAAGTAACTGATCCTAGTACACCGCGCTTGACACAACCCACCGTAGGCTTTAACTTGGAGTCTGTAAGGCACAGAAACCTGACGCTAATCATGTGGGACGTGGGCGGTCAGGAGAAGATCCGCGCGCTATGGCACCACTATTTTATCAAGTCAAACGCCCTGATATTTGTAGTTGACAGCAGCGACTCCAGCCGCATCCCAGAGGCAAGAAAGGAGCTCCAGAAGCTGCTTCATGAGCCAGAGCTCAAAGATGCGAAGCTGCTGGTATACGCCAACAAACAGGATGTGCAGAATTGTCTCAGCTCCTCCGATTTGACTGACATGCTGGACCTATCATTGGTGGACGATCGGCAGTGGCATGTGCAAGCGTGCAGTGCTAACACCGGGAAGGGAGTGTATGAAGGTCTTGATTGGCTGGCCGACGCCTTGAAGCCTTCTTAAGCTTACTACCTTCGACTTTCATTATCTCCGACATACTGCAGACAGTTTGTTTGAATTGTTCAGCTATGGCGTCCTCCCTACGAAGACAGAGCAGCTACGAGTTTTATCAAACCTCAAGGCTTGGCTGAAGCTACTGAATTAGCTTTTTTGAGTCTAGGGAAGCGATGCTGAGTAACCGTGTTCTTGATTAACACGGCAGCATGAGCTGGGGTTACTGAAACAGATTGAATGGAGCAAATCATGTCCTCCTTCCCCTTCTCTCGGTGTTAATTTATTTATTTTTGTTTCGGTGGTTTTTGAGAGCTTCAGGAATAGATGCCTGTTGCGGGTTAGCCTCTGCACCATCATGTGTGGGTTGTGATAAAATTTTGAGGCCTGCAAGATTGGATTGCTGGGTAGAATGCAGGATTAGCTTGCCGCAGTGATCAATCAATTCCTTTGTAAAGTATTTGATCCTCTCTTGTGAATACTTTTCAGTTCATCATGCTATTTTACCAAGCATGACATTTGTGCGGTCATTTGGTTCAGTAAACGAGTTTTCTTTCTTTCGCACACTGCCTCTGGCTTGTGATTGAGCTTTCTGTCAGATGTGGTCAGGCTTACATGGCATTTTGATTACACGCGTACGCAAGCTGTGTGTACTGTGAACTAGCGAGGCCCTGTAGATCGACAATTGGTGTGCCCAGAATTGCTTGTCTGACATTGTTTGGTATGGTCCTCTCCTGATCTTAGTACGTACTCCATCATATATAGTCTGTGAATGAAGTAATTGTCTCGGTTGAAATGATTATAATGCGTTTGTTCAGTGGCTCGTCAATATAGTAATGGCAGAAAGATGTTACAAACACTCTTCTTTGCCTCTGTTCACTGGCGTATTGCGGAGCAAGCTTGTAGTTTACGAAGTTGACTTGGGTATCGGCATCTCATTTCTCTGGCTTCAAATATTATGAGAATTGATGCTCTCTTTGATTAGGAGGCTGATGACACCGGAGTGGTTGATGTAACCTTAAGGGCCCATCTGAGTGAAGCGGCATGTCAAATGTCAGTGGGGGTTGTTTACTACCACAAGTCAGTCGTGTGCAGTCGTGGGGTCCTTGTGAACAGGGAGCGAGTATTGTGGCTCTTCTAGAGTTTTTGTATGCTAGTCTATAACTCAAGATAGACAGCTCTACAGTGGAGTGGACCCTTGATTCATGCTGCGAGTGAGTGACAAGCATGCGCTAGCCGCTTTCTTTCGCTTGGGAATCTCCAAGGACATTCGTACAGAAAGTATACGTAAATATGTAACAGGAATCTTGTCTCATTTACTTACACAATTCTTTTTAACCTAGTCCTTGAAGTTCCATACCAGGAAACCGAACTACTCAACAATTGCTGTATTGCACCTGGTTTTCAAGGTAAAAAATTAACTCTGACGCCATGTTGCAATCGTCAATATCTCCGTCACAATTTTTTAAGAAATAAACCAAAAACATTCTTGACGGGAAATACCTTCTGTTTAACTGTGTAGACTGTTCATACTCATCGCAAGTTTCACACACGTCAATCACATCTTACACGATTCAGTATCGGCAAATGTAAAATTTGATGGAAATAGAAAGGATTCCATTTCCTAGCTGAATGCATTTGTACTCTCATAGCATTTATTGGCTTCTTTTCCTTCCGACCGCGTTGATTTCGTCAATCTCAAGGAACCGGTCTGGCCCGTCTGCTCCCAGGTGCTTCAGGTTCCTGTCTCAAGATGCAACCTCTCATGACCGACTTGTATCACAATTCTCCCCGTCCAACCCTGAATTAGAGTTCCATCGTCTCTGTTTTGTGAAGTTTTTCGGTGCAGAAGAAGAGAGGTTGTCATGGGGTCCGAGCTATATTTGGATAAGCATGTCGACTACATCAAGTCGCTTGACAAGGTAGGCCTTGCTCGGTTGCTTGTGGGCTCTGCTTTCCAATCAGGAGGAAGTGAATGTTCGTATGGGTATAACAAGATGGGACGTGGAAGTAGGTTGGAGGAATTGGTTGTTGGGTTGAATCAGATTTTAGGGTTTAGGGTTGGTTTTAAACAGAGGGTTGGAGTTTTTGATGGGTTGTTTTGCGATGGGATGCGAATCTTTTGTAGAAATCGGATTTCGACTCAGTGGTGATGGAGCACCTGCGCATGAACGGCGCGTACTGGGGACTCACGGCGTTGGATATTATGGGACGCCTTGGTGATATGAAGGTCGATGAGATCGTGCCTTGGATTCTCATGTGCCAGGATGAGTGCGGTAGTCATCCCCTCGATCTACTGCTTGATTCATTGTTTTGGTTAGTTGTATTTGGTTCTTGTAGATATTAGTGTATTGTCATAAGCATTTGAGGTTGTGCACTTGGAGATGTCGATTGCCTAGTTTTTGGATGTGAGGAGGAACATTGTGTTCGAACCTGCTTAAGTTTTGTAATTGAAAGCTCTTCATTGCTAGGAGTATATCTGTAGACATGGTATTGAATAATGATACTAATGTCTCTTGCAGGAGGTTTCGGAGGAAACCATCAGCACGATCCGCACATCCTGTACACGCTGAGTGCTGTACAAATTCTGGCATTGTTTGACAGGCTTGATGCCGTGGATGCAGATAAAATTGCAAATTGTATCCTGAATCCCCAGCTTTGAAAAATAATAGGTTTTATTTTCTCTTGCAATAGTCTTTCTTGATCATGATACTTTAGTTGCTAGCTCTCAATTAAGTAAGGCTGCACGTCAGGGTCGCATGATTGAGAGCTAGTGAACTTCTGTGTACAGTGTGGATTTATTTTGTGAAAGTTCATTATGAACGTGATTAGTCTTGGAAGTCATTTTCCAACAACCTGAATGCATATCTTGCGAGTTAAATTATAACAGAATTCTCCTAGTTCTTTTTAGAATTCCTTAACCCAAAAGAGTGCAGACATTGCAGGACTACAGAATGAGGACGGATCCTTTTCTGGCGATGGATGGGGGGAGATCGACACCCGGTATGCTCTACCTTCAGTCCCAGGTGCTATTTCTGCTCTCTCCCTGGTACATGCTTGGGAGGAGTTGCATTCATGGCATCTGGGCATTAGTTGCACGTCATTTATTCCTCGACGTATGTCAAGCGGTGTTGCTGTATATTTATTTATCGTAGAAATCAAAGTCAGCGTCAAAGCCAAGTGCAACGTTGTGTTGTTGGATATTTTTTTATTCTAACTTTGTGCATTTGATTTTGTGGAACAGATTTTCTTACTGTGCAATCTGCTGCCTTTCTTTGCTGAAGCGACTCGACAGGATTGATTTAGAGAAGGCCTGCAATTTTGTTGCCAATTGTAAAAACTTCGACGGTGGTTTTGGTTGTGTTCCTGGAGGGGAATCCCACGCTGGTCAAAGTGCGAGCCTGAACTTAGTTCTGAGTTAGTTTTGGACGTAGGTTTCAGATCATGATCGTGAGGCCAGGTTTACTTTTCCTGATCATGCTTCTAATATCAATATTTTACGCTGTGGTTTCAGTATCTAAATATGTCGAATTTGTTCTCATCAATTGAGTTGGGTTGTTGCAGTTTTTTGTTGCGTAGGAGCACTTGCAATAGGCGGTGCTCTCCATCATGTTGATAGAGACTTACTCGGTTGGTGGTTGGCTGAACGTCAAGTGAAAGCGGGAGGTCTCAATGGTCGTCCAGAGAAACTTCCGGACGTGAGTTTTCATAACTAGGAATTCGAAATAGTTGGAATGTTATTAACGAGGGCCTAAATGACCGTCTACAATGCTGAGATCTGAATAGTATATTTTATCTTTCCTGTTATTATTACTACATCCCTTTGCATGGTCGAATAATCTAGTAAAAGATGCATGTTTTTCAGTAACAGCGTCAAAAATTCATAAGCCATGTTTGTTACAGTATAGATAAGCGGTGGAAGCGTCATGGACTGTATGTCTCGAAGCTTACAATTTGGCTTGGTGGTTTTTTTTTCCAGGTTTGCTACTCTTGGTGGGTCCTTGCTAGCTTAGTTATGATGGACCGGATGCACTGGATTGATAAGAAAAGTCTCGAGCAATTTATCCTTGATTGTCAGGTTTGGTCCCTCTCCCCTTACCATTGTGGCACATTTTTTTGTAGTCTCCACAATCATACTCAACTTCGACAATCCTCAATTTTTTTAAAGTGTGCCAGTCCTCTTTTTAACATGGTACTGCTTCCAAGTCATTTTTATGAGTACTGCTGGAAACTTGATTGGCCATGTTGACGTTTTATTCAGTTGGTTTCATTATTAGGACTTTTTTTGCGCGCAGGATCCTGAAGCTGGGGGTATATCTGACAGGCCAGATGACGCTGTTGACGTTTTTCATACTTTCTTCGGCATAGCAGGTGCTAAAACGTTCATCTCATATTCCAGCTGACGAGTTACTTACTTTTGTTCTTTATCCTTCATTTGATTAACTCATGAGGTCCACGATGCCTGAGTGAGTGGTGCATATTGCAGTTATCATTGAGGGTAGGAGAGGTGGCTCATATTTCGTTCGAAATTCTGGGAAGCAGGGATGGGTTCTGATTGTATGGTGTTTCTGAGCAGGATTGTCTCTGCTGGGGTACCCAGGGCTTCAGGCAATTGATCCTGCTTATGCACTCCCAGTCACTGTAGTGGACAGAATATTCTACGGTCAGAAGAAATAACCGCCAACCTCTCAGCTTCCACTTTCAGAATCCTTTTTGAGGAGATTATCTAAAATCTTTTAGAAAATATATAAATATAAATATAAATATATATATTGCAGCGGTTTGCAGACAGGCTTGTGTTACAGCGAGGCCATTCATTCATGTATAAAGTAGCCGTACATCTACTTTTAGCAAGCTGTGTCGATTCTTTGCACAGAACTAGTGGTTTAGATTCAACAATCGACACTGATCATTCAAAGCATTGTCTGGACAACAGAAGAACAGGCCAGGATACTTTTACTATCTTTCATTTTATTTTAATACCCTTCCATTTTAAGCTGCTCTGTTTCGGTTATTGTCTTTGGTTCTACTTGGATTTTTTTTTTTTTTTTTTTTTTTTTTTTTTTTGAAATTAAGCTTGCCTTTTGTTATTGAGTTTCAAACCTGAAAAGGTAATATTGCCATTTCTAATTTTTAGTAGGGTCTCACTGAACAATTACCTAGAGCACCTAAAATGGTGCCACTCTTATTCTCAATGAGTTGTTTCCATAAGCATTTTAATTCTTTTGTAAAATGTAAATATAATTGTGCTTTCCTTCCTTTGCTGAGTTAAAAAAACAAAAGGATCTGCAATAGGAGGAAGCAATTCCATCTTATTTCTAAGACCAAAATGAGGAGATTAATTATAATAGGAAGGAAATGTAAAAGCTTTCTTTGAAATGTTTCTAATGATGCAAAGATATCATACACATAATAATAATAATAATAATAATCATAATAATAATAATCTCTTAAATATATACAGGTAGATATGTAACATGTATTAGTTCAAGAGACTAAATTCATATTTTAAGCAGGAAACATTGCTTTAAGAAAATTGGGGTTCTATCATTAATTACCCGAAATTTAAAAAAGTTCTGTGGAAAATTGAATATTAAAAGCACATAAAATTTGGATTTATTCTATTTAAAAATTCATTCGAAAAATTATGATATATATATATATATATATATATATATATTTATTGCATGTAACCATATATTGTTAAAAGTTTAATTTGTACATGCTTATTACTAATACACACTTTCTATATTATCACTTGTAATATTTTTAATTCATTCAATTTTTCTATATTTCTAAATTCAATTATTTTATAACTTATTTTTTTACCTTGGCTTTTCTTTATAAGTTGTGCAATTGTGTATGTGAGTATATATATATATATATATAACATTCTTAACATCATTATCTTTTAAAAAAATTAAATGCATCTAATTCTTTCAAAAATAAAAATTAAAAAATTTTATTTTAAATAATATACAAGATAAAAATAATTTATTTTTGTTGTTAAAGTTTTTGTAGTAAGGATTAGTGACATATAATACATGTTCAAATATATCTATAAATTACATAATTATTAAAACATGATAAAATAAAATCATATTATTTAAAAATTACTAAATGAATTTGTTTAAAGACTATTTTTGATGAAAACTACTTTTATTTGTTTACTTGTTTTAAACAACTTTGTGTGCTTCACATTTTCTTTTTGTTCAATCAAATTTCCAAAGATATTTGAATTCAACATGATCACAAATATTTTGATTCTTCCTATAGTTGCTCATTGATTATTGTAAAACAATCCATGAACAATTTTGGAGTTAACAAAAATTGCCGATAGGGATATTAAAAGATCCATGCTCTTGTCATAGATATACTTAATTACCTAGATAAGAAATGTTAGGTAGAAAATAAATGTAGGTAGATTTGATAATATCTTATAGTGAAACTTCTTAGAAACTATACAAATACAGATTTGATTTTATATGCATTAGTAGTTCATTGGTAGATTAGAAACTTAGCCAACAAGTTAGCCATGTATTCTACATATTGGTGGCTTCTAGTACAAGTTGACCATATGACACATGTATAAGAAACTTGTCTTGCAAGTTAGACATGTGTTTGAAGTCCTAAAGAATGTGCTACATAGCTCCTACTTAAATAATATATATAGAAGTAAGAGTAAAGTTTTTTTCATTCTTATAAATGTCTTTCTTGTTCTTAATTAAATTTTAAGAGTCTCTAATCTTCTAATCTTTGGCAATAGCTATTTCAGTTCAAATATCATATTATTTTTGGATAAATATCTACTCTTTTTGAGTGACAAAAGAATGTATTGAAGTTTTTATTGTTTGTGATTTATATCCTTCACAACTCTTTAACTTATAGAAAAAAAATCTATATTAAATTTTTCATAGAACAAATTAAAATATATTTTATTACAAATAAATTTATATTATATTAATATTTATTAATATAAACATATATTTTTATTAATCATTTTTGATAAATATGAGATAAAAACCATATTATATTAATTTTTATGTATTTTTTTTAATAATATCTTATCAAGGACAAAAATTAAAAATATAAATATACAAATAAAATATTTTTTAATAATCTATATATATATATATATTTGAAATGGCTATTAATAAATATTAGAAAAATAGAGACTCTTAAAAGTAAACTAGAAGCAAGAAAGGAGTTGAAAAACATGAAGAAGGCTTTATTACATGACAACTTTCAATAGGACCTCTAACACATGTTCAACTTGTAAGACTAGTTTTTTACATAAGTGTTACAAGGCAACCTTGTAACATAAGTTATCAACATGTATGCTACATAGTCAACTTGTTGGCTAAGTTTACAACTTATTAATTACCTATTAATACATAAAAAGTCAATTTAGTGTCAATAAAGCTTTTAATAAGCTTTTTCATATGATGTTATCAAATCTACTTATTTCTACTTAATTCTATCATTTTTTTTTAATCTTTATATATATGTAGATTGATAGATATATCCATGACTTTATCTTCATTTTTTAAGAACAAATTCTATAGAGAGTAGTCATCACATGTTGAAAAAGTCCAAGATGCAATGAATTGTATTTGCAACATACTTTGATCTTTGTTCTTTTTCAAGGTAATTAATAGGTCCTCTCAACTATTGATAATATCTTATACAAGGGTGTGAAGTCTACTTTGATATTTGAACATTGTTGAGGCTTTTGTATCTTCTTTTAAACAAGATATTTGAAACACCATTAGAAATTGTTCCTAGCTCCAATAATATTACCAAACATTGAGAGTCTCTTCTTAGATCATGGTATCAAACATGTTGTATCTCACTATCTATTTGAAAAAGAGCATGTTATTTTTAATTCTAAAAATATCAAAAAAATTAAACACTAATTTTTAATTTATTACTTTTTATGCTATTTAACCAACTTTGTTTATAGTATAATATAAGATAATATAAAAGAATAAAAATCACATAAATTCATAGAATATGCTTTGAATATAACAAAATACAATTGAGGTTGCAGTCAAAAATTAAAGTTTGGATGATTTTAACTTTAATCTTTTTATTCTTATTTAAAAAAAATTAGAATATATATATATATATATATATATATATATATTCTAAAAGAATGGGATTAAGATAATGTGTACAAAAAGCATTAACTACCTCAATTTTCCTTTGTTCAAATTAATTATTATTTATGTAAGGTTATTATTATTATTATTATTATTGTCTTCACATAAGATGCACTCAGGTTGTACCAATAGAAAAAGTACTCTGTTCAACTGCCTTTTAGATCAAAATAATAGACTCGTGGTGCATCCAAATACAAAGTCTGCAAAAAAAAAATCACACCCTATCCAGTACTGTATAAATACTTTTATTTTTTTTATTTTTAAAAATACAATAAAGCCTTTCAAAAGATATGATTCTATACGTCCACCACAACTATTACTATTTTTTACATTTTAGCAAAGTCTTACAAAACTAGGTGATTCTAATGAATTCCATGCAATATGTATATATATATATATATATCGACGCATGTACACACACATGTTGCAATTCACCTAAAACTACTGAATAATTAATTAATTGATTACTTGTGGAGTGGAGTTTGGAATGTTGTGGAGATAATATTATTCTTTTTAATTATAAAATATGAAACTGTTTGCTTTCAGAACGCATGAAAAAGGCGATGTCGTCGACGACGGCGAAGTATCGGCGGAGCCATTTGTGGCGGAGGATCGCCGAACACGAAGCGGAGGCGAAGGTCCGTCTCGCAAAACCAGAGCGAAAGGGAGGCTCCCGGATTTCGCCCAATATTAGACCACCCTGGATTCGGAAGGTCGAGGATCGTGCTCTTGGGTTGCAAAATTTACCTCGTTATCTCCCGCTCTCGAGGAGTAGGAGAATAACGGTATTTAGGCTGAACGGCGAGGGAAATAGGAAAACAGCATGAGGACGGTTCATGCAGAATTTAGAACCCCGGACAACGCAAAGACAAATAAAAAACATATATCGTACCAGACCCACGAGTAAAACAATGAATAACACTTGGTCGAGGAAGATTTAATGTGGGCGATGCTCAATATTTCGGATTTTCCACATCTGGCAGAATTTTTGCAGCCATGGCTGTGACAGAGCATGACTGGGGGGAGACTGCGGGGTCAAATTTCGAAGGAAGAAGAGGGTGGTCCATGGGATGATTTTGTGGGTTGCTGTGGATTCGTTGGAAATGTTATCTGAAAGATGGGTATTTAATTCTGATAGTGGGTTATTTTTGGGTTGTGTGAAGTCTCCAGAGTTGCGGCATTGACTGCGTCCGCGCTAATAAATGGGGCCGGTAGGCGGGGAATCGAAACCAGCGCTTTGATTGTCTGGTGCGGTGCCATCTGTTAGTCCCTGCTGTGTTGCAAATCTCCTGGACCCCACCGGCCATGTTCTACATGTGAGAGCCATGACTTTTTCAGGCTCTTTCTGGTTCATGGAGCTTGCTGATGGTGGTGGTGCTGCTCCTGGTGCTGCTGATGTTCCTGGGCAGATGGAGAGAGTACGGGTTTGACGATAAGGGAATGGGCTTTTGATGCCCTGTTGGCTGTACTTCTTGGCCCTGTTTTGGTAGCTTCGAGTGTTTCATTTTCCCTTTAGGTATAACTGCGTTCTCTGTGTGTATTTTGTGTGTTGGTGTGTGTTTTTATTATACTTTTTCTATTTTTTGTTTTCCATTTTTTTCCGTGGCTTAGCCGGAGAAAGTGAGCTGGCATGGAAGTCATATGATGTACTTTGGATGACTGGTGGTGAGCTAGAGGCGAGAAAGAAATGCGTGTTGAATTGCTCAAGATGAGTAGACAAAAGATTCTTTTTTTCTCCCTGAGCAAGGAGAGTGAGAACACAACCGGTGCCAGTTTGTGTGATGCGAGGGTTGGTGTTGGAGACGTGAAATTCGAACACCTCGAGGTCAAACGTGAGAATCCTGGATCAATAGCAATAGTTCACGAGAGCGAACTTAGAGTGCTGTATGGCGATGGCGAGGGCCAGGGTTCTTGTTTGTTTGGACGGTTCCGCATATCTCTTTGAAGAGCTCTTGCGATCATTGAATTTTCACCTATGTTGTTGCGATCCGTGTTGTGCGATACAACCGGTTCACGCTTTCCTCATTCTTCATTGTATATTCGGCTGCCCCAGTTTTTTTTTTTTTTTTTTTTTTTTCTTGGGAAGGGAGTCTTTGGTGTACTAGTTTTGTTGGTTTTGTCAGCAAAGTGTTGCTGAATGGCACTGTCTGGTATCGTCGCAGTTTGGCCCTGAAGGCTGCTTCATTGCAAGGTGTCACGGTATTCTTCCAGACTGATTTTGGAATTACGTAGGTTTTTTATGTGATCAATTTCCATGGAAGACTTGATTCTGAGAGCTTAAGGGTCAGGAGCTTTCTGAAAGCGCTCTTGCTGCACGCTTAGAGAATAATACGAATCCGCAAGCTGCAAATCTGGCTATTTGGTGTATATGGACTTCCTCTTGGATTGGTATGGTTAGTAGGTTGTGACGTGTGTGTTCTTACTAAGAACGTATCCTTAAAAAAACGTGCGCACGTTTCAACAAGAGAGGTTTGCATCAGGCTTCGATGTAAAGCATTTGTGCGAGTCGCAAAGACACTTACCATAAGTCCCTGCAGCATTTCTCACTCCTACGATGGGCATTATTTGTTTTAGGGCTCTGTTTCATGCTGCATCTGTGTTGGCAATTTCGCTCTGTTATTAGACAATATGTCGTGTATGGCTGGGAGAATAAAGTCTGTAAGGTGAACTCTCTGCAATCGAGAGCAAAATTCTGTGGTTTAAATGAAAACGATGATAGCCGGGTTGATTTGTGATTTTTGTCTCACATCACGACGAGACTGAAGTTTGACCCAGTCGTGATCGGATTCACTTATAAATTTGATAAACCTCGAAGTTGCTGTAGGGTGTTGCGAAGAGAGACAGAGTGTGTGTGGTAGAGTAAGGCGCTGCAGAGTGTTTTGGGTTGTAGCGTCGTGTGCATTTAAGTCTTTAATCAATAGAAGAATTTGCCTAAAGCTTACAATTGCCTCGATCATCATGTTCATGTGTATTTGTAGAGTTCTTTCCTTAAAATGGGTTGCTTTGTTCTTTATTTGCAGAGATTTGCCGAGAAGTTTTAATAATAAACATTAACAAGCAAAATGGGCAGCCGGAGAGAAGATGAAAAAAATGAAGCCACCATACGACGTCTGCTCAAGCTCCCGGAGAACAAGAGGTGCATCAACTGCAATAGTTTGGTCAGTTTCCTCATTCACATTCTCTTAGGCATGTAAATATATGTAAATAAATTAGATTCGATCTTAAAAATAAGAATTTCTACTGTAAGGATCTGATGAAGATTGAGAGTGTTTTTTGATATCGCTCGAAAATGCTAAACATCTTTACTGATTACAATTTTTCTTAATTTAATTGAGGAGGCGTTTCTACTGTTGCTGTTTGTCAGATTCTACTTTTGAACTTTTGGGTTTCTAAAGTTCTCGCATATTGCAGTTGACCCTCTTTCTTGTTTATAAATCTTACAGGGACCGCAGTATGTGTGCACAACTTTTTCCACCTTTGTGTGCACGCAATGTAGTGGCATTCAGTAAGTTTTCAATCACAGAATTTTTCGTATGTTTTCAATCGCCAGTTCAGTGCAAGCGTGGAGCCTTTTGCTCTTGGTCAAAATCTAAACAGGGTATAGTGGGTCCTTCTATGTTTGCCAAATTTACCAAGCTTGCTGTACACTTTTCTAATTGCAAGAAGGTTGTAGTCTTGTGAAGGCAATTACTGTTTATAGTGTGCAGTAGGGTTGGACATAGTTGGCTATTGAGAGAAGATGATATCCATGTCTTGTTTTTGCTAGTGTAATACACAGGTACATGGAGTCCGAAGTTTGCTTAAATGTTGTGGTATTCGTAGAATTTGTTTCATGCAAAATGGCATATCATGTTAGTAAGTAAGTATTTTTCATCATTATAAGGGAGACTTCGAAAATGCCCTGATGGATTAGTAATGCTTTGTATGTGCAGTCGAGAATTTTCACATCGCATAAAGTCGATTTCTATGGCAAAGTTTAATGCCGCTGAAGTTGCCGCTCTGCAAGCTGGTGGCAATGAGGTACATCCAAGAGGGATATTGTGGCAGCTCGAGTATTGTGACTATGTGGGTTTAGTGGGAAGGTCGGAGGCTGTTTGCTAGCAAAATGACTGGCGCACTCCAAGCGTAGTTGTCAGTCATCCCGTAACATTACTCAATTGTTGTTTCTTAAACCTTCTTGCATTGAATGAGCAATGCACTAATATGCTTTCTCGGACGTTTGTATTTCTCCTGACAGCGGGCTAGGCAAATTTTCTTTAAAAGTATGGATCCTGCCTCGATCTCTCTTCCTGACAGTGGGTACGTCTTACCTGACTTGATTGCTATTTCAATCATGTTTTTTCTCGAATTAAATTGACGATTTCTTAGCTGATCGAACTTCATGTTTCCAGGAGTCCTGATAAGCTACGCGATTTCATCAGGCGAGTATACGAGAAGAGACTTTACACAGGGGATAGGCCTCCTAATGCTCAGCAGGTTAGTTTGTGTATTTTGACGCATCAATTGAGATAGGCAGGTTTTACGTGGCAGGACTTCATATCCCAACTGAATGCAATAGACTGACTGGCAGTATACTGTGTTCAAATGTTTCTCTAAATCTGAGACGGTTCGACCTTGGCAGGAAGAAACTGCCGCAGAGTTACGCCGGCCTGATACAAAGATGGAACGGCAATCTGATTTGCGAAGCCACTCATTTGATGACCAGGTGGGTGACAAGGGTACAGTGAATAGGCGCAAATCAGATTTCGACCGAAGTTCAGTAGGTAACAGGGGCAGTGCCAAAAATCTAGGTGGTCTTCAGGGAGTCCCAAGGCCAACTCGCCACAGTTATGATGAGAGCTATGAAGAGCAATCACCAAAAAGTAACAGTGATCGCGACAGGCGCAATTTATCTCGACCATTCAGTTTCAAAGACTTTGACATAACGCCTCCGCCTGTTCAGTCAATCACAGATATTTTGGGAAATATTCCAGGATTACGTGTTGAAGTCATTAAACCTTCAAAAGGGGAGAACTCTCCGGATCATTCTAAGGGGTCTGCGGTAGGCGTTCTTCCTGGGTTAAAACCGATGATTAATAGTTGTGCTTTCATGTGTTCATTTCACAAGCATCAAGCATAAGCGGTTGGTAGCTATCTTGTGCAAGGATAAATGCTCCAATCTGTTAATATTGTTAATTTCCTTTACTTTGGTGTTCTTCAATGCTCAAGCTATTCTGTGCTCCTTTTTACCAAGCTATCGGTTTTAGGGAGTATGATGTCAGTTCTGCGAGTAATAACAAGCAGTTTCACCAGGTTGATGCGCGCAAAGCATTACAATCTCAGAGTTTTGGAGCTGTAGGTGACGATAGAGTAACTCCGGCTCTAGATTACAAGAGGGTAAACTCAGCCAGTTTGATCGACATCAATAGCGGAACTGGAGCAACAGCAGTCCCACGTGGGTTTGAGGATCCCTTTGCTGAAACTTCTCAAGTCTCACCCACGACCGGTCCCAGCTGGGCTACGTTCAATACATCTCCCACCCCGCCAGCCCCACCTGGTTATCCTAGTTCTACAAGTGAGACTAGTCAATTGGTTGAGTCCGGATGGGGTCAACAGACGAACAGTCTGGACTCTTGGTCAAGTTTTGGTTCACCAAGTCCCTCTCAGGTTAGAAACTCTCACAAGGTGTTAGCCTGGAAGCAGCCTCATGATTGACTCACTGTCACTTTTGACTTTGAGAGACAGCATTCAAAGATCATCCTGCACTTGGAGTCGTCGAAATATCTGTTTTGGGTACATTTGTACTAAGTTTCTGCATTTTCTTACTGGCAGGCGGCTCTCAAGCAGGAGCACGTTGTATCTCATAGCACATCAGATGCAACGCAACCCACAAGGCAGAGGCGTCAGCTTCCTCAAGTACAGCTTCTTTTATGCTCTCCCTTCGTTTATATTATGGCAGATTCACTCTTCTTCTTCTTCTTCTTCTTCTTCTTCTTCTCTCTCTCTCTCTCTCTCTCTCTCTCTCTCTCTTGCTCGTTATTGAGATAAATACTCCTAATATTTATCTGCTACTCAATATGTTGAAAACGTGTTTATGGATAACTTCGATTGCTTTCAGCATCATAGTATTTTCCATGAAGCTGTGTTCTAGGAGTACTGTGTGTCACTACTGCCGATATTTGTTTAATGTCAGCAGTTCTGTATGTGAGATGGGGCGTAAGTATTGCAAGGGGCGAATAATGCAACTGTTTTGATGCCATGTAGGATTTTTTTGCGCCCTCATTTGAAGATGTTCGTTCATCTAACTTGGATATGCATCGACCCCATCAAATGCGTCCTGCTTTCCATGCCCCACAATTAGATGCTCCTCTTGAAGCTTTTTATGCAACGGTAAATCATTTTCCATCATGTGCGTTAGCTTTGCTGGTCTATGCGCAGAGCTCTGGGTGCTGATCTTATTATTGAGTTAATGTAATGCACTGAGATTTTTTAATTTTTTTCTTTGACAATTGTTATAAAGAACCAACTGAATTTGTGAAACATTGGTGGTATTTCACTTCACTTGAGAAGCATTTTGTTACTGCTTGTGAAAGTCTGGGTTTATTACACTTTGAATTTTTTCGTCGTCTTGAAAGCAAAGCTTAGTAAGGTGACAATCAGGTGAAGATTAATATTTTTTCCTTCCTGTTCATCAGCCTCCGTCATCATCAGTTCAAACTCAAGGTCCAGTTCAATTCCAGTTTCCCCCTCAAATGCAGTCTCCAGATCCGTCTCAACAAACTCCAACGCAAAGGTCCCGAAATCCATTCGATGATGATTTCGAGGACGATTCTTCAGCAAGTGTGACCTCTAGTGTCGATGCTGGTTTTAGTTTTCAGGTGCAACATAATTCTTGAGCGTTTTTAGTATTCTTCAGTTCAGTTCTTTTTGAGTCAGCAATTCCGCAATTTCTTGTTATTAGAGGATTATTCAGTTGCTTAAAGGTCGTAGCTACCGACAAGCAAGCTCTACCCTTGTCGTATTTTAAAGATATAATGTTCTTCGACGTCTGTCATCGCTTGTAATACCTTCGTTTACAGCTTGGTCGTTGTATGCAATTTTCGTGGCAGTTTCCAAATATGGATTCACTACTAGGAGCATTACCACCACCGACTGGTGGTGTTTCTACTACGGAGGCTGTCCCGCCAAGCTTTCCACAGACTATACCAACCAATGCGGCTACACATGACTGGGCACATTCCTTCTCGCAGTTTCATGATCATTCTTTTCCTCCAGGATCTCTTAACTTCGGCTCAGATCAATCGACGTCACCTAGCCCTGTGTTTTCAACGTAAGTTTTCCTGCTGGATTAGTACTGCTTCAATTCCGTATTATGAAATATCTCTGCTACCTGTACTAGTTGTTTTGCGTTTTGGCGAAGTTTAGAGATGTTGAAAAGTCAAGATGCTTGTTCTCTTCAAATTTGATGCTCATTCTAACATATTTATGTAACTCACGCGTTGCAGGCAGTCGAATGTTTCTGGAGGATACATATCCACTCAACCCCTTGGTCAAGACGGTCCTTATCCCAACAACCAATTTTTCTCACAAAACGTTGTCCGCCCCGCTGGTGGTGTTAATCCCTTTGTTTAACACTGAACTGTCACAGTGGCTGTCTATTACCCGTCAGCACTCGATTCCTGGATGAAGCTCAGGAGCATAGTAAATATCTGTGCACTCCTCTTTGGACATTTTGGAACTGTAATGACTGGAGTTGTATTTGATAGGTAGGAGATGGATGCTAACCATTTTATTTCCGGGGAGCGTTGTATTCAGGACCCTTTAGAAAAAGGTTAGCTTTTTGGCTTTGTACTGTAAGGTTCGACTTTGCTACAATGTCTAGGCTCAACATTGATGCAAGGTCACAATATAGACATGATGGGAAATACCCTTTTCCTGAAGTTGTTATTCATAATAGGTGACATTTGAGTTGATATCCCCAAGAAGATAGTGGGATGCAATTCC
Source organism: Physcomitrium patens (assembly GCF_059467195.1). Classification (NCBI taxonomy): domain Eukaryota; kingdom Viridiplantae; phylum Streptophyta; class Bryopsida; order Funariales; family Funariaceae; genus Physcomitrium; species Physcomitrium patens. Next base: position 14,720,921 of record NC_143423.1, on the reverse strand, counting down.
TGTGACTAAGAACCACCCTGTTGATTGTTAGACTTTGATTGCTTCTGATCCAAGTGATATTTGTTGCGGAGTCAGCTGACATTTTAATTTTATGTTTTTGGCTTAGTGTACAAACTTTTGCATTCTTTTAGAGGAGATTTACCAGGTTTACCCCTGCTTGTGCTGTTGCTCAAAACAAGTTATTTCGGTGGCTATGCGACTCCAGGTAGCGTCACAGCATGTTCCCAAGTTCTGCACTCATGGCGGGACTCAACTCTTATTGGCTCTCAAATTATCAGATGATAGATGCAGGTGCCCACTTGCACGTATTCTTTGAAATCAAACTGCTCTCGACATTGAGATTGAATCACATTTGTCAATAATGTGAATTTACTTGGTACACTAAAAGAATATGAAGTAATCCGTTGGATAAATTGAGTGAATGAAAGTGTTCGAATGCCACACTTCACTTTGCTTAGGCAACACAGAGTAGCTACAGAAATACCAAATGAGCAATGAAATGGCATGAAATTTTACATGATTTTCAATGGAGATGTTCAACGTTCTTTTACATCTAGTGGCAAAGAAATTTACGTAAGTTGTTTTAATTGATTGTGGGATGCTTGTTAAATCGCCTTGTGGTCTATAATGTCGAAGTGCCCATATTATGTTTGTATAATTTTTCTATTCTAAAACAAGTCATTGTTCTTTTTAAACTTCTAATTATTGTTTCTTAGTTACAATTTTTTTTACAATGGTTGCATTAAACACGTAAAAGCATTGTAATTACATGCGATGGAGGCCTCACTTTGTTCTTAAAGAAGTATGTTACAGACATTGACACTAAACTTAACATTGATAACAAGTTGTATTATAATATACAATACAACAATGAATTTTAATGCAAAAGAGATTACTAAAACCACATAAGCATATTTTATTCACAAGAAGATAAAATATAATAATGATGAAGAAAAATTAACTCACATTTGCCAAAACAAACTATAACAAGCTATCTTTTATATAAATTCATTGGAACTTGTCATTGTTTGAAAAGTCATTCAATTCAATTTCTTTGACACAACTCACTATACTTATGATTGTCCAATCAAAGCTAGCTTGTCAAGTGAATTTTCCACCTATTAACATTAGAAGTCCACATTGGATTGCTAAAATGCATTGCTTTGGATAATATTAGAGTGCATATAGGATATTTAGAGGCAACTTTTGATTAGTTTTGGTCTTCAATTAAAGTTATAAGAAGATGTTCATAGTAATAAGATTAATATTTTAGCAATTATAAAGTTTTTTTAATATAAATTTTATTTTGTACAATTTTTTTTAATTATATATATATATATATATATATATATATATTTAAGTGTGTGTGTATATACATATTGTTTTTTTCTTTAATGGAAGGGATCAATTACCTTGGCAATCTACACCACTCATCTTTGAAAATGACATTTCTTAGTGTCTTTTTATTAAATTATTGTGAGATTTTAGAAGTAGAAGCATCTATAAGTTTTTTTAATGGAATATGTTTTTTTTTTAAGATTTGGAGTAGAAATGAATATTTGAATTTTTTTGGAGTGAGGGGATTGGGTGCCTTGGCAACTCTAATCACTGAATTTTGAAGGAAAATATCTTGCAGCTTCTTTGTTGTGTTGCTATAAGCGTTTTTGGTAGTTAAGTTTTATAAAGCCAGGATTTTAACAAGGCATAAATTATTAAATTTCGAGTCTACTTGAATGTTTTGCAATTTTTGGAATAGAAGGGGTTGCTTCTTTCAAGCAGACTACAGTCAAGGTTAGTTATTTCCATCCATTCTATCATTTACTTGATATTTATATATTAATATTCATTTTTGTATTTTGAATTATGGCTTTGATTCTTCTTCTTATTATTTTACTTTTATTTTTATTTGTCTTTTCATTTTTACACATATAGAATTCTTTAGATACTAAATAATTCAATCATTTATGTTTTCTATGATTTATCTTAGGAGTTAATTTATAATATATATATTTTTAATTTTTATCTAATTAATCTAATATAATCAATTTTTCTTATTACATTAAATCATGACTACATAAATGGTCTCAAAAGATTTAGTGAGAAACAAGTAAGAACCATGCAAATGGTTTTAAACACTTTAATGATACTTGAATAGAGACCATGTAAATGGTCTTAAAAGAGCAACGATAGTTTGAGAAAAAATGTCATGTAAGTAATTTAAAGTATGTAAATGAATCTCAATAATTAACTCTCAAGTAATTTAGTATGTGTATTTTTTTTATTATTTATATTTTTGTTGTTTGTATTAATTGTTGTAAATAGTAAGAAATTACTTATTCTATTTTAATATTGAGTTGTTAATTATCATTATCATTAGCTAATATATATATATATAATAGAGCTCATGGAAAGATCTTGCAAATGATCTTAAAAGAGCCCTTGGAGATTAAGTAAAGATTATTTGTACTATTCTATTTTTTTATTGATATTTTTTTAATACATATGTTGATATTATTATTATATAATTTAATTAATATATAAATAATCTATTATCTTTAGTATTATTATTTGGTTTCTATCAATGAATTGCTTGTCTCTCTAAAAACAACAAGAAGTGGATTTTAAGCACAACTTCAATTACTAAAGAACAAACTTAATAAGCATCAAACCTTAGCTTATGAATTTTATATTTAAATTTTTAGAAAAATAAAAAGGAAAGAATCATAGCTCAGAAAAATAGGTAGGTTTCAAATCTTAATTCCTCAATTTTGTTTGAAATTTTATACGAAAGCAAAGACAAAGCATGGCTTTGCAAAATTAGGCAAGTTCCAAACTTTAGTTTTCTTTTTTTCTTTTTTTTCTTTTTTTTTCTTTTTTCAAAATATATGTTCACTTTAAAAAGAAGCACAATGAGACTTTCTATTGTAAAATTATCTTCTACACCATTCTATCACCTTGTAGTATAATTAAGTACTAAAAATATTTAATTATATGCACCAAGATACTACTTCATCCAAGGTTTTGCCATATCTTCTATGATTTGAGATACATATTAAGCAAGAAACTTAAAGATTTAAAATAAGCCATTTAAGTTTTTTTGGAAGTAACAATTGTTGATATAAAAAATAATCATATAATAAAAAAGATAAAAGTATCAATATCTATTTTTAAACCCTTAAAACATTGACCTACTAAATCCTATCAATGTATTGTTTTAACTTATTCTTAGTCTTCTACCTTCTTAATGCCAATTAGCAATCCAATGTCTTCATTTACAAAAGCTTCACATGATCAAGTTCTAAATAGGACTTTCAATGCAAATAAATAGAAAGAATTTAAAAGAGAAATAAGATTGGAGAATGATGTATAATATATGGCTAGCTTATTGATCAAGTTTTCAATCTACCAATTACTTAAACACCTAAAAAGTCAAATCCATATTTTTGAAGTTTTTAAGAAGCTACTTCATATGACATAAATAAAGTTGCCCACTTCTATCTAAATCCTCTTGTGCAAGAAAATACTACTATTAATATATAAGTCCATAAAAAAAGCTAATGTAGGGAGTACTAGCATGATCATGTAATTTTTATTGCACTCAATTCTACCATTATATCTTTAAACAAAGTAAGAAATTTTGATATTGTGTTAAAAGGCTACATTGATATTTAAGAAATCTTTGGCCGAAAATCTCTAATAAGGCCAAAGACCTTATAAAGAAGATATTTAATATAGATGTGAAGGAACAACTGACAACATACTAAGTGGTAAATTATCCATATATAAAGGAAGGTGATGATGCTACTCACATGCTACTTGATGATGTAGAATTGAAACATTTCTTTAAAGCCATCAAGATGAAAAAACTTGTATTAAAGATTATTACAAAAAAAATTGTCAAAAGAAGAGATTGTAGGATTTATGGATCTTATTATCTATAAATGCTAACAACTATGGTATCATGATATTGAAAGAACTTAAAGATGGTTTACTCAAACAAGGCTCAAAATTCATAGAATATAATATTTCAAAGTTGATGGAAGCAATTGATGAAATTGAAAATGGAAAGATAGAGTTCAAGAAGTTCATATCTTAAACAATGCAAGTAAATAAGGTAGAAATGGAGAATGATTTTTCAACAATCTTTAGTTATTTTGACAAAGACAACAACAAATATATTACCATTTACATGCTATAGGAAGTAATAGAGAAGAATAGAATGGGAGACACCTGTGACACATTTTTTGTTGGAAGCAAATGCCTCAAAAACAAACAAATAAATTAAACTATAACAAAACAAATCAAAATAAATCCTAAAGCGAAAGTCTTAGATTTGACCCCTACCTAGCACATTCATCGACGCCCCCTGTACACATTCCTAGCCTTATAATTCTGTCCAAGCATATGCACCTATGCATCTCACCCACCACAACTCCTTCGAACAAAACCACATACACTTGTAAATTAAACTAGAGGTTTTCATGCAATGCATCCCTCTCATCTTTACTAAATTCAATCTTTAATCCCCTTTGCCACAAAGGCAATCCCTTAATTCAATCCAACATCCAAATATTTTATTAAGTCTCTAATCTCAATTCAATATAGTAGTAATTTCCATGTACAAAACCTAAAAGGCAATTTCACTATCCTACCAATCCAAACTTCTAAACATTTGGATCAGCTAATATTTCAAGCCTTTTATTATAATCAAGACTTCTTTGGCATTGACCATATCAAATTTCCAAATCTTACTTGGTCACTACATCTTCCATTGTACTATTTCCTCCGACTAATGCACACACCATCTTCCATTCTCCTTTAAGTCAAAAGGACTTTTAGTGCCAAGACTTTACCAAGTTTTAGATAGCCAAATTATAGCCCTTGAAGTATGTAAGTTATAGAAATATTATTTAATTTTAGATATTTTGACTTAATTTTATTTATTTATAATATTTTATAATATAAAACTTTACTTGGATATTTTTTCTATTATTTTTAATCTAAGTATTATACTTTTATAACATAAGTTTTAAGGTCACATTAAAGATTTAAATTAGTCACATTTTTAAAACTCAAATAACATGTAATAATATCACTAAATCATTACTTTTAATATGAATTGTACAAAAATTGATATCCTTTGTAGAATTTATTTTATTCATTTATTATAATTTGGAATCCATTTAGTATATGCCAAATATAAAAACAAAATGTAAATAAGTAAATAATGGTATACGAATTGCTTCACAAAAATTATAATAAATAAATTCTATTATTTGTAATTCATTTACAATAAATTAACTGTAGAATCAAATCTGTTTCTAATTTACTCATAGTATTTCAAACCTTCAAATTTTACATAGAACTAAGATTTAACAAAAATATTGTAGTAAAAGACTCAAATCAAAGATTTATTTATAGATTTACAGTGTTAGATTTATTTCTTAAAACCTTCTTCCATAAATTATTAACATTTACTTAAGTCTTAAATTTTGGTTCAAAAAATATTCTTAATAGATTTTTAAATAATTTATTTAAATAAAATAAAATAATAATTATTACATGGATCTAAAACCTATACATAATATTTAAAATTATATTTTTAGAAATAGTATACTTAAAAACATTACTAAAAATAAACAATTATTTATTTAATGACTAAGTTTAAAATATATAAAAGTCATAAAATATTATTTATAAAGGATATGTATTTAAAATTGTATCTAGGATCTCTTATTTCACTTGGTCAAACCACATAGAGACATCTATATGTTTTTATAATCTCATAATCAATCGTGAACATCATGGAAATATATAGAAAATATATAGAAAATATTTTCTTATTGTTATAATAAAAAAGATAAATTTATATCAATTAGAAGAATTATTCTTAGTTATTTCTATGTGTAATAGTAGTGAATGTCTTGTAGAATCACAAAATAGAATGATCACCATTAATAATGTCACAATTGATTATACATAATTAATCTTAATATTTTTTTATATAAATTTTAACATAAAAAATATTCCAAATATATATATATATATACATACATACATACATATATATTTAAATAACTTGTAACATTAATTAAGTAAGAAGAATTTTGAATTTAATATATGTTGATAAAATAATTAGCTCCTACCAACAAGGTCCTAGAATATCTAAGATTTTTTTATTTTTAAGGATTATTTAGAAAATATTAATTATTATAAATAAGAATAAGTTTAAAAAGAAAAAAACAATATATGGCCCTTATACAAATTTCTAACTTTTAAAAGTGAATAAGTCACTAAGGTAAAATAAATTTCAAATTTATAAATAAATAAAATATTCATGCTTACATAAAATTATTTTGAAGTCTAATATGTAATTTTTAATAATAAAAATATACATTTTAACTTTAAAATTTTATATTTTAAATAAATTAAGGATTAATGTATAAAATTAAGTGCTAATGTAAGTTGTGAATAAAATGGTGGAATTATGCAAGTGTAACTATATCTCGTAACAAAGAAATGTCAATTTAGATTATTTAATATTGGTTATAATTTAATTTAACCTTAAATTAGCTTGTTGGTTTTTTATATTAGATTAAAATATATTAGATTCTTATTAATAGGATCTAAACATATATTTAAGTCTAGGATTTAGAATCAAAGGTTTGAAATTGATTTTAAAAAATTAAATCTGATAATTAATTTTGTAAGTATTTTTATTTTTTAATTATATTTACAACATAAAATTTTTTCATCTTTAGTTGCATAAAAATTATAAAATATTATATATTAATATTATTTTTTAAAAAATATATATAAATAATAATAATAAAAATAAATAAAATAAAAAATATATTTTAGTGTTTATATATATATATATATATATATATATATATATAGATATAGATAGATAGATAGATAGATAGGAACTTGTTAAAGCCATACTTCCTCCTTCCCAACTCATGATTTATTTTTGTGCAAGTTCTATATCTCCCATACCATTTCCATTCTACATCTTTGTTTCTATACTCCAACTCTAGTATTTCAACCCTACTTGTTGCTTCCAATTCCTATCCCTTGGTCCCAATTCCGCAACCCCAATTCCACCTCTTAATTTCAACCTTACTGCCTCAACCCTATTTCTACCTTGTGTCTACTCTCTCCAACCCAGTCTCCCTCATCTCCACTCCACTCCTTTGTTTTCTCCTCTTCTATTAGTGAATGATTCTAATTGAATAAATAGTGACAAATACAATCTTAGCCTTAACAAAATCAAACAAAGAAGTGAGGGTCGAGACTAAGAAGTGGAATTAAGGTAGTAGGATTGGAGTATAGGAATGGGAATGTGAGATGGAAACGAGATGGAGGATATGGAACTTGTAAAAAAATGAATCATGAGTTGGAAAGAGAGGTGTGGCTTTAACAATATTGGGATGTAGCATTGATAACTTCTTATATATATATATTGATGAACATATGCATAATAAGATAAAATATATTTAATTAAATAATATTTATTTTTTTAGTTTTATGAAAATAATATACCATATTCAAATTTCAAAACTTTGTTATTTTATATTAATAACAAGAATAAATGTAACAAAATATTACTTGCAACATAGGCTACATGGTTTTTTTTCTATATATAATAAGGAAAAGACTTCAACTATCTAATATCAGATTATTCTATATATCAATAGTGAGAAATAATGTTTTTTAAATATATATATTATAATATTATAATAAACAACTTCTTGATATCAACATTACTTTTGAAGGATATAAGTACTTACATCAAATATCCACGTCTTATATGAAAAGATATTTACAAAACATTTGTACAAGACCGCACACAAAAAAATGGAAAGAAAAAAAGAAAGTAGCATTCAACAAACTCAAAGGATACAAATAAGGAATGATGATGATGATAATGGTAGTAATAGTGACATGGAAAAGAAGAAGATTGATGATTTTTATAAGAAAGAAGTTATATTATGAAGATTTGGCACTATGATTTTTATTTGCTTTAGAATACTAATTTGTAATTTGGACACTTCTATGGGAATTCGTATTGAATATGGTAGCTTGTCCAACTTGCAATATGGGAAGAGAAGGACAATGACAACAAGAATGAAAAAAAGGGATGAAGAAGAAAGAAGCTTGTGGTTGTGTGTTTTGTATACATGCTTGGTATTAAACATTATCATTGACTATTTTCCATTTTTTACTATCTTGCATGCTCTACACAAAGTAGTGGAGAACTAAAATCTAATTATCATGCATGTTTGATTGCCCATGGAGGCTCTTGAGCTTTCTTATATTTTTTTGTATTTCATGTCATTGCTCCACCTTGAAGGATTTTTCTTTTTCCAGATGGATGTTGTTATATTGAAAGTATAGAGAGTAAGAAGATAGAATTTAAATTTTAAAATTTTAAAATGAAGAAGAATATATTAGAGCACAACAACATTCCTAAGGTGATATATACTAATTTCTTAAATTGACACAAACTTATATTAAATGTGGACTATTATTAATATAAGCATTGATATGAAAAGATATATGAGCTTATATAATTTTAGAATTTTAAAGTTTGACTTTTACTAATAAAAGATTTAAGTACAACTTAAATTAGTTATAACAAACAAATACAAGTATTATAATTTTTATTTTAAATACATGAATAAAAAAATTAAAATATATCTATGCTTTCATTCATATTAAAATACAAAATGAGATAATATTGATATCAATCATTTTGGGTTTTTATATAGTTTTATATAATATGTTATATATAAATGAAGAAATTACATATCCTACACAATATATATATATATATATATATATATATATTAGAAGAAATCCATTTAGTAAGCTAAATGATTGTATAATTGTTACAATGACCTTAAATCATTGATATTTGCTTTTGGAGATGTTATTATATATGTATTAGAGATGTTTTTGGAATAAAAATTGTATTGGAAAAAAATTACCAAAAAATATTGTAATCTTTAAAAAATGTACAATATTTTATAAACCTTCTCAATAATTTAAATTGATGAATGAACACACATAAATGAATAAGGTTTATTGAATCAAATTACTATTATTTTTACATGGAACTATATAGTTTTATGTAAAATATCATATATTAGCAAAGAAAATACATATCTTATATATTACACTATAAATATCAAGCGTAATATATATATTTTTAAAAAAATCCTAAAATTTTAATTTATGGTTATTATTCTTTTATGGTCTTGATGTTTTTTTTTATTATCATTGTATTTTCTTATCAAATAGCTTCAAATCATTATTAAATATTTAAAATTAGATTATTTAAAATTAAAATAGAATATTAACTCATAATATATTCAAAATAATACACCAACTATTATAATTTCCATTATATTTATTAGTATTACTATCATCATCATCATCATTTTACAACTATTGAATTAACTAGCATAAATAAAAAAAGAAAGAAAAAAAAGAAAAAGAAATGGTAGTATTATCATAAAACTTTCAATAGGAATGATTCTTAATCTTGAACACTCTTTCATATATATATATATATATATATATATTCATATATGTTAAATAAATCCATGATTTTACTAAATAAATCCACCCTTGATAAAGATTATGATAATCATGATGAATGTGATTGGTTTTTATTGGTTGTAGATCCAAAAATGGAGAAATAAATCTAGAGGTTATTTAATTTTTAATTTTTTTCATGATGGTTAGGATGGATAGGTTGATTTTATAAAAGCTTAGGTCTATTTCATTTTCCTCTATATATATATAGAAGAATTAAAACTGTCCTAAGTCGTTGAACTCTAGACAATTAAAAGGGTAGAAGTAAAAGAAGAACACAGCTGGCCTGGACTTACAAACGAACATGCCCCACACAAAGCAGAAAATAATATTAAAATCAAAAAAAGAGCTTCTTTTCCACCCCTTTTCACACCTCCCTCGAAGCCACGAGGCGACGCCATCCCATTGGTCTTCATCCTCACGAATCGTGGCCTCCCCACCAATACCAGCCCTGTTGGACGTCACTCACCTTAATCAACGAAAAACATCAAATAATGAATAAAGCGCCACTATAATATATATTATTCATCCATCGGATGCCATGGCTTCCTTCTCCTTCTCCAAGCATCGGCTCCTTCTGCTTTCGAGCGTCAAGCTTTCGAGCTTTCGAGGAGGAGGACTCACGCGCATCGGATTGTTGTCGGAGCCATGGCGAAACCCGGTTCGGCATTTAATGCTACGGTATGGCTGGCTCTCCTCTCCTCTGCTTCTTCTTCTTCTATTCCCGGAGTTTGGTTCTATTTGTCGCGGTTGACGTCTTGGCATTGCACTTTGTGTCTGTGTTTGCGCAAGTTTCGCTTCGATTGTGGGTGTTGTGGGTGTTGAGAGTGTTGAAATTGTATATTACTTTGCTTGACGTTTCCTTCTAATGTGCTTTTTTGGATTTGAAAAGCTTTGGAGCGTCTCTGTTCGGGTAGTTGTAAGGGAGTATGGTGTTATGGTTAGGGCGTGTGGGTTGTGGGTGTTGGGGGTAGATCGAGCATGTAAGGCTTTGGCTGGGATTGGAGTTGGGTTGGTGATTGAAGCTGTGGAGATTGACTCGGGTTGAAGAAGGTTTGTGGGTGACTCGGTGTATTGATCTTCTGCAGATCCATGGACTTTTTGAGTGCGTAGTCTGTAGCTTCGCCCTGGAATGAGGACATAGGTTTCGATACTTGTAACGACATTGGGGGTGGATTAGGTCGTGTTCTACATCGAATGACGAGGTAGCTGTGGGATTGTGAGATGTCCGGTGGGTCTGTGTGAAGACTTTGCAGTTGTAGGTAGAGTTTATGTTCTCGCCGTTACATCATTGACGATGCTCCTCGATTGAATCACGTGATCGTGCGAGTTTAGGGGTTAATGTACACGATCATTATGCCGCTTTAGACTCAGTTGTCGTGTGGTCCTCATGGATTGCATTCCCTTCCATTATTCACAGTTCTCGTTGACATTGCTTCTTACTCGAATCGTGCTTGTCTGATTTTCAGAGCTTTGACACGCAGTCAATGTATTCGAAGTTTGAAAAGCTTCTCCTTTCAGTTGTGATGAACTGTTATTTTTTGAAAGATTGGCATCTGATAATTGAGAACTTCCCTCTGTGTTTTCATTCCGGATATAGCTTGTCCTTGTAGAGATCATTTGGTGCTCTTCGAATTTGTATTTCTGCAGCGTAGAAATCTCTAAGAGTTGTAGGCGATATGCACAAATGATAAACTGCCTAAGTGTTCCTTGAACAGAAGTGCGGATAATAGTAAACCTTGTCTGACATGGGTTCTTCCACTTCGGCTAATCGCCGAAGTCTAGTGGTCAACGTTTGACCGTTTTGTAGGCACTCATTACTTTTACGAAGATTTAAGTATTCAGTGTTTCTGTATTCGTCGATACTTTACTGTGTAAGAACTTGTCGTCTGTTTGATGAGAATTCGTTTTCTTCCTGTTGCGACCTGTTCGAATCATTTGTCCCTATGTAATGAATTGATCGTGTGTGGTCTGGAACAGAGGGATGTCGAGACGAGCTCCGGTTTGAATCCAGGGCTCATCGTCCTCATTGTGGTGTTAGGATCTTTGGTTGTTTTTCTCGTGGGCAACTTCTTCTTATATCAATATGCCCAGAAAAATCTTCCAGCCAAGAAAAAGAAGCCAGTGTCGAAGAAGAAACTGAAGAAGGAGAAACTGAAAGCAGGAGTACGTCCTCCCGGGGACTAAGTGTCAATGAGTAGGTTTGCGATATACTTCCAAGATATTGATATCTTGCAAGGTATCGCTACTGATTGGTCTTTTGGTATTGTACATTGGTGGAGTCACGATTTGCAGTAAGCATTGGCTGATTGGATGCCTGTAGGTGCGAAGCATAGGTTGGTTGTAGGTGCTCTGCGTTTAGTTCCTACTGAAGGCGTTGTCTGACCCGGAGAATGGGAGGGTGTAAATTTAGTTTCCTTTCATTTTGCAATGGAGATGATGTCCACTCTGCTTTCTTGCTTATTCGTGTAGGTGACTGTTAGTCTTCTGTACGTGTTGTTGGTGGCATCCGGAAAAAAAAGTGCATGTTCTCTAATTACTCATGGGTTTTAAAGCTGCTTTCTGCCTTGATCTTCAAATCTGGTCTTGAGGATGACCTTCCTGGTTGTGATTTCGAAATCTCTTACCAACTTCACGTTGCTTTCGAAGTTTTTACGCCACTCGCTATCCATCTTTTTGAACCTCCAGAAGCATCTTTAATCTTCTCTCGTGGAATGAAAATCAGTGAAGAACTTGCGAATCTCGATCTAAAGAAAACTCCTCAAGCAAGATGGAAAATATACATTTACAAGTTTGACCAAACTCCTTGACTTTCGCACCAATCACATTTTTACATACTCTCAGCCTATTCTTCATCCTGTTTAATGGAATACACTGTAATGTGCCAATTGTTGTAAGGTTTGCCACTTAACTTCGTGTTGCACCCATTACAAGTCATGAATTGAACGAGCATCTTTAAACTGACGATCGTTGTCAAAATCTTCGTTACCACAAAGAGCACGAAGTCAAACCATGCTAACCAAAACTCTGAATCCACTGAGTTTTCATTTCAAATAATTTTTGAATGCATCGAAGTATCCCAGAGAACAACGGGTTAGAGTGAAATTGGTTGACAGAATTAATATGTGCTATTATAACATAGAGCCGTTCTTTAGAGCTTGGTCACCAAATCAAGCAATTACAAAATCCAAGATAGTGATTTTGTCAAAGCTTTGTTTTTCATATTCATAAAAAAGAATGTAATAATAATAAAAATAATAAAAATAAATAAAAATAAAAATCTGAATAAGGAGCATAATAGATGATGAAGCAGTAGGAAATCTTTATTGACTTTCAAAACAATAGAGTTATTCAATGAATGGTTTTGTAACCAATAATTCTTTCTCTTTGCAATCAATTAAATATGTCTATTTTAAATTTACTTTGACAACCATTCAAACGTTAATTTTGACTGTATATACACATACGTGTATGTAATCACTTTACTGATATATATATATATATATATATATATACATACTAAATGACTTGGCCAACTAACAAGAAAAATGGAAGCAAAAATAAATTCTTAAAAACTACATAATCTATAAAAGATTGTGGGTTTCCACTTGAACAACATCTCTACATGATTAAAACCAGAAGTGCATAACTCAAACCTTGTTTGTGGTACATGACAAGATAGTTACAAAACATTTATTTGCTATTACTTTTCCAACCTACCTTAAAAACTAACTTCTTGCATGCTCTTAAAAACACATGTAGATATCCATCATTAAGCATAATATTTTCTAAGTAACTTCTGCCTTGTTGTTTTCCTT